>NW_026708110.1:30000-102500 GCF_902713425.1 Acipenser ruthenus
GCTACCTCACTACATTTTGAGGTTTCTCCTCTATTTAGTACTTTCTGTTTTCTACATGTTAACCACTCCCTAATCCATGTGCATGCATTTCCTTGAATCCCTACTGCATTCAGTTTGAGAATTAATGTTGAAAGGGAGGGAAGATCTTCTCCACATTCTTTTGAATGACAAATGTTCGTTTTGAAAAGTAAATGTTGAAAGGCCGGGAAGATCTTCTCCACAGAAGATCCTCCCAGCCTTTCAACTTTTTTTCAGAAAAAATACAATTAAAAAAGGCATCAGTGTTTAATTTCCAGATGATTTTAAACTTGCAGCACATTTCAAACGACTATCGGAACATTATTTCTTTAAAACAAATGTGGATATTATTTATTTTTCAATAAAGGATTTTAAGATTTTTTTCTCAAAGAGTTTCCCAGTTTTCAATCATTTGAAACATGTACTGTCTTCCAAATGCCTGTTCCTAACGAATTGGCTATTCTCCTTGCTTGACACATTCCTATTTTTATGAAATGTAGCAGTTGCATGAGAGGCAGAGCTGCAGCATCTGCCCAGCTAGGAGCTGCCTTGCTGTGCCAAGTTATGCGCTCCATACCCTTGCTGTGCGGATCTTTGTTGTATTTAAAATGACATTTTTACGCAGAGGAGCAGGGTACAGACAAAGGGAGCAGGGGACAGTTCAAAGGGAGCAGAGGGCAGGGTAGATTAAACAGCTTTGTATGTAGATTAAACATATTTATACTGGGGCAGTACACAATAGCCGGGATCCCTGAACTAGCCAATGTTGGAACTTAGTGTGACAATACTGGAATATGACCAGAGTCAGAATAGTGCTACATGACCATAGTCAGAATTGAGTTACATGACAAGAGTCAGAATACTGCTACATGAACAGAGTCAGAATTGAGTTATATGACCACAGCCAGAATCGAAGTAAATGACCAGAGCTACAAAAAAAGCTTTACCTTCTTCTAAGGTATAAAGTCGGTCTCTGTCAACAAGTACAGGTGTTTATACACTGACACAGCCCCTGTGTAAATGAGATCAGGCCTTTATACACTGACACAGCATCTCTGTCAACAAATACAGGTGTTTATACACTGACACAGCATCTCTGTCAACAAATACAGGTGTTTATACACTGACACAGCATCTCTGTCAACAAATACAGGTGTTTATACACTGACACAGCATCTCTGTCAACAAATACAGGTGTTTATACACTGACACAGCATCTCTGTCAACAAATACAGGTGTTTATTTGTACGCCTTTGAACAAATGACAAACAGTATTGCACAGAAACGTCTGGGGTGGTTTAAAATTGACACAAAGCTGCATTTTATCACCAAATGGTCTCAAATTGTAGGTCTGATCACTGTGGACTAGAGCATTTTTGCAATATGTGTGGAACTTTCCTATTTATGGAGGTATGCAGCCTCAAAGCTAGCTGGTTTTTGCTGTGCAGTCAAATCAACTGTATTGAACAGAATGGTATATAACTGCCAGTTTACTAATAATGAAAGAAATCCCCCAAACAGGCAAAAGTGGGTTTAAATTGAAGATCACAACTTCTAGTTTACATTAAACCTGACTATGTGGCTAAGAAATGTGGAGATATTGAGAAACTGGGAGGAAACCATTGACATATTCAGCTATTTTTCTATAACTGCCAGTTTACTACTAATGAATGAAAAATACAAAAAATCACCAAAACAGCCAAAACTGGGCTCAAATTGAACATCTCATCCTCTAGACAGCTTTATTTCTGCAGCGGCAGAAATAAAGCTATCAAAGGTGACGATGCAGGTATGTACCCTATGTGTACTGACACACAGGAGAGCATAGGGGCCTCAGAAGAGCAGGCAATTAATATCGGCGGCTGTGTAGGGCAGGCTCGCTTCAAAAAATGGAAGGCTAATCGCGCTTGGCTAAAGGCTAATCCCAGCGGTTCAGTCATTTGCTCGGTTTGTTCAGCAATTCGTGATCTGGGAACCCATATAAAAGAACGACCTGGAATTGACCAGGCCTTTATGAATGGCACAACTGCAACATCAGCCAAAAAACTAAATGACAAAATAAGTGAACACGGTAAATGCAAGTCTCATATGAAATGTGAACACATAGCGCAAGCCAGACAAAAGCAGGCCATAGAGAAAGCTGCTGAAAACAGCACTGCAGTGATCGGAAAAAACGACGAGCATAATGATAACAGCCTACATGATTTGTAAAGAAAACGTTTAAGATGCATCCAAACATTTTGCAGCTACAGCAGCTTAATGGATTGGATACTGGGAACATGCTGCATTCCGACCATGCAGGTTGTAATATGCTCTCGTTTGTAGCAGACAAAATGGCTGCACAACTTGCAAAGTATGTAATTGATTATTATTATTATTATTTATTTCTTAGCAGACACCCTTATCCAGGGCAACTTACAATTGTTACAACATATCACATTATTTTTACATACAATTATATTATTTTAGGCAACTATTTTTTTAACATTGTGCCGCTAAAGTCGGGGACAGGTGCTGGCATTGCAGATGAGTTGCTTTCCAGCCTCAATCAGTATGGCATCACTGCAGACATACTTCGAGAGCGTCTGCTGGGTTTTGCAACTGATGGAGCAGCATCGATGCTGGGGAAATACAAAGGGGCAGCATCAATTCTGCGAGAACAGATCAACAACAATCTAATCGAGATTCACTGCATGAACCACAAACTGGAGCTTGCTGTTCATGACGCTGTTCGAACAGTAAAGGAAGCAAGTCATTTTCAGCTATTAATCGATTCACTGTATTCATTTTTTTCACTAAGTCCCAAGAACCAGAGGCAACTTGAAGCTGTGGCTGCTGAGCTCTGTGTACATATACACAAGGTTGGTCGAGTTTCTGACGTCCGTTGGCCGTCATCTTCCTGCACATCGGTGACTGCTTTATGGGAAAGTTACCCTGCCCTTGTTACATTTTTTAGAAATGGTTCAACAGACATCTCACGTTCTTCACAGGACAAAGCAGAATGTGGTGGTCTACTGGGGAAGATGACAAACTGGCTGTTTGTAATGGAAGTAGCAACAATGAAAGATGCACTCGAGACGCTAAAAGCGCTATCCCTGTTTCTTCAAAATAGGAATTCCACTGTCATCACTGTCAAGCCGGAGATTGATGTTGCATTAAAAGCTCTACGTGCTATGAAGGACAGAGATTGAATAAATACCAGCACAATGAACAACGAGTTCTCAAGAGCCGGTGCATTTAAAGGGGTTCCAATCACACAGCCATCTGACGCTCAACAAATGAAATACAGAGGTTTCCGCACGCAGTTCATACAAGCTTTATTTGACAACATCGAAAGAAGATTTGATGATAAAGGGGTCCTGGAGGAGGCAGCCGTACTCAACCCCACATCATGGCCTGTAGAAGAGGATGCAAGAATTTTGTTTGGGGACGATAAAGTTATGAATCTGTGCAAAACTTTAAAATTCAACGTTTCACGACCTCTAACTATAAAGGAATTCAGAGAGCACAAAGATACTCAGCGCATGGGGGATAACCTGAACAAACTGGTAACCACAGTAGGTGTAATTCCTGTGGTCCACTGCTGAATGTGAACGTGGCTTTAGTGTGATGAACCTTATTCTGACCGACCAGAGAAGCCGAATGCATGTAAGCACACTGAACAGCATGCTGTTTGTTTCAATTAACGGCCCCAACATTGACACTTTCCAAGCTGAGAAATATGCAGAGTTTAAAGGATTAAAGAGGGACACCCACTCTGCAGAGGACAAACCAACAGGAAAGAAAAGAAACGAGAAAACGATTGCCCACCATACCAAACTGTTTTCTTAGACCGATCCAGCCACATCTTGGTGATATCGGTGAGTTTAAAACATTTAACTTATCTTACTTATGTTAATTAAAATGTAAAACGAAAATGAAAAATGATATATAAATAAATGGTGTGCATTTACAACTTCATGTCACCAGGAGTCTCCAAATCAGTTAATGTTTGTTACTGGAAATATAGTAGCTGTGTGAAATATTAACCCTTTGCAGTTCATTTATTAAGTGCGTGTCAGGTCCAATTTATTTTCACACACGCAGTTTATTTTAGACGCGCTGTTTAAAAGTATTTTTTTTCACAGTAAAACAGGTTTAAAAGACACTTCAAAACAACAGGACACTCAGTACTGCATCTCCAGCAAACACCTCAGTAATGCGATCCAAGTCATTATTTTATTACTATAACATCTCAAAAAGCTCTGCAAATGTCTGTGATATTCTCTGAGCGCTGGATGCGGAAGCAGCTATCTTGTTTGTGTATGTCCGTGTTATCTATGTAGTGTCGGGTCTATCAGTATTCATGAGATACACCCACTATTTTTTTTTTTTCCGGCTTCTCTCGGCTCCTATCGGTCTCACTCGGCCATTGAATAGTTTTCTCGGCTTTTTCCGGAGAAAAAAGACTAGAGACCTGTTTTTTGTGTCTTTTTGATGATGTCGGACAGGGTCCGACATTGGACCGGAAAGGGAAAATTGCGATGTCAGACCAGGTCCGACATAGGACCGCAAAGGGTTAAGGTAATCCAATCAGAAATGCTAATGACATATTTCAGGTATATAAAGGCTTAAGTTCTTAGTGTATCCACCTGAGGCAATCGTGGCCAGTAGTCGTGCGCAAAATTATACAAATCGAGCAAAAACTTCACAGAAAAAAAACTATATGAAAAGTGCATTCTTAAAGGCGGTGGCTAAGCTGAAAATTAGTGGTTCCCATTAGTGTATGTGTTTTAAAAACATTTAGAACGTCCCTCATACAATGAATTCAGGTATGAATGACAGCCTTTAGTAGACTCAATTCAATATCCATCCACATTATTGTATTTTAGCACCATTGCAGTCACGATTACAATTACAGTTATAAGGTTTAATTACAAACATCATGAAATAATGAGAGTAATTATTCCCAGTGTCACTCCTGGAGGTTGGCCAGACGTCTCTGTGAAAGCTTTTGTATCTTGCTCTTCTCGTTGAATATCTTCACTTTGACAGTTGTCCAATCATGCCTTATATTTGAGTGCTGGAACAAAAAATCCTCCATCTCTTTTTTACCTATAATACAAAATGGAGTGAGGTAACCAGTGGTGTACCACAGGGATCAGTATTAGGCCCTCTGCTATTCCTAATCTACATTAATGATTTAGATTCTGGTATAGTAAGCAAACGTGTTAAATTTGCAGACGACACAAAAATAGGAGGAGTGGCAAACAATGTTGCAGCAGCAAAGGTCATTCAAAATGATCTAGACAGCATTCAGAACTGGGCAGACACATGGCAAATGACATTTAATAGAGAAAAGTGTAAAGTTTTGCATGCAGGCAATAAAAATGTGCATTATAAATATCATATGGGAGATACTGAAATTGAAGAAGGGAACTATGAAAAAGACCTAGGAGTTTATGTTGACTCAGAAAGCTATAAAAAAGGCCAACAAGATGCTCGGATATATTGTGAGAAGTGTTGAATTTAAATCAAGGGTAGTAATGTTAAAACTTTACAATGCATTAGTAAGACCTCACCTAGAATATTGTGTTCAGTTCTGGTCACCTCGTTACAAAAAGGATATTGCTGCTCTAGAAAGAGTACAAAGAATAGCAACCAGAATTATCCTGGGTTTAAAAGGCATGTCGAATGCAGACAGGCTAAAAGAATTGAATCTATTCAGTCTTGAACAAAGAAGACTACGCGGCGATCTGATTCAAACATTCAAAATCCTAAAAGATATAGACAATGTCGACCCAGGGGACTTTTTTGACCTGAAAAAAGAAACAAGGACCAGGGGTCACACATGGAGATTAGATAAAGGGGCATTCAGAACAGAAAATAGGAGGCACTTTTTTACACAGAGAATTGTGAGGGTCTGGAACCAACTCCCCAGTAATGTTGTTGAAGCTGACACCCTGGGATCCTTTAAGAAGCTGCTTGATGAGATTTTGTGATCAATAAGCTACTAACAATCAAACGAGCAAGATGGGCTGAATGGCCTCCTCTCGTTTGTAAACTTTCTTATGTTCTTATGTTTTTATATTAATATAGGTTAATCTATTGAAATACATGGATAGACCTAAAGAATACTACTGTGCGTCATAGAAAAAAAATCTTGTAATACCCAAATGGTAATATTTTCGCTGGGCTCTGAACGATGGTATTATCACTTCAACACATCAGCTTGAGCTCAAAGTGTGGCTTGTGCAGAGCTGGCATTTCAGTCTATCCACCACGCAGACCCGAAAGGGAAGACACATATTGTTCAGACTCAAATCCATATATTACAATAAACAATAGCTGGTTTAGTGTGTATTACCAGGGGTAATACCATCTGAATGGTTCCTGTCCCCAAAACTCTCTCCCCAAAACCTCTCTATGGTATTATTCCCTGGTAGTACACACTGAACCAGCCATTATTCCAGTTGTTAAATGATACAATAATTAACATTTTATATAAAAAAAAAAAAAAAAAACAACAAACAAAAACACAATAACATTTACAGACTAGCCATAATCCCTGGACTGTTCCATTATACAAAGGTGTTTGCTTTACATAAAAAAGTAGCCGCATGTAAGAAACAGGGCATATTTATGATGGTCTTTACACAAATACAGTTTGCACCATATACAGTATATCTGTGTATTTACAAGTAGTCTCAGGCCGATTGGTTTGGTGCAAATTCTGGGGTGAATCAGTTTGTTTTGGATGTTTCATTTATGCCTGCAAATGAACTGAACCGTACTTCAGCATGCACCAAACGACCATTTGTGAAAGGGCTTTTAAAAGACTCAAAAGTACTGTATGCCTAAATTATTGTTTGTTACTAGCAATATTAACACATTGTTTTCTTCACAAAAAAAGGATGTAAATCCCATTTTGATGCAAATACCTTGATAAATCTGACTGAAGGCAAAGATACTGGTACCCAATAAAGTACAGGTGTGTGGATTTGTGTTAATCTGCATATTTGAAAACCAGTTGAATATTTTATATAAAAAATTACACTGCAATATAATTATATGATAATCGTGGTATTTTTTCTGATAGTTATCATACCATGAGAATTTCTTAGCATCCCACCTCTACATCTGACCCTATGTCACACCTACGTCAAACTTATCCAATTGTCAGGAAAATTCATATGGATACCCAAACACCCCACCCCCAATAAAGAAACTAAAAATATAGTAAAATGCCAAAGGATTATGCTATTGGGGGCGGGGAGTGTTTACTTTGAACGGACTCAGACAGAATGTATAAGAAAACTAAATATTCAATATATGTATGGCACCATTACAATCATTACAATCTCACCTGGCATTTGTTTTCTGCTTTCACCTTGTAAGGCTTGAAATAGATAAGCACTTGGTCTTCATCTACTTTGGCCCATCTTGTATACTTTCATCCTGCACAAGATAACAAATACAATTATGAAGTTACTTCATCAGTGGCGGACTGTAGCAAGATTGATTGATGTAGCAATCTCTGTGTCCTCCAGTTTGAAAGATCCACTTGCACACAATAGTGGGCTATATAACTTGATTTCATTAGTATGCTTAGCAATCCCCGGAACAATGAGACCATATAGAAAAAACAATACTTTAATCTGCATTTTCATCATATAACTCTATACATTAAATTAATTTATGAAGTTAATATTTTTTATATATAAATGTATGAAAAATAAATTTGGTTCAAGTACATGTATTGGGGGTTGTTTTAAAACAAAATCTGACAGGGGATATTATATTATTTCTACCATTTTCCCTGCACCTGGAATCTGTGTCTATTTCACAAACACCAAAGTTGGGATTCATTTAAAACAATAAAATCACCAGTTTGTTTTATTGTTAAATAAAAAAATAAAAAAAAAATAGTAAATGGGGAAAACTGACTTGGCTTAGTGGCTGCCATGGTTTTATAATTGACATATAAATTAAATCAATGTCTACATAAGACATATTAAAAAGTGGATGAGTAAAGGTCTCCACACACCAGACACAAAGTGATTTTTTAATTGGCAACGACTCCCGACGAGACCTTTCGCAGCGACATGACCACACAAACCAGCAGCGATAGGTTTGAAAATTGCCAGATCTATACAACTGTTCAAAATTGCTATTGACAGAACTATGATCAAGACTGGTACTACTTATCAACATGATGTGGAAATTATGAGTGTCTTCTCTGATGGTATTTCAACACATATGGCAATAAATCACACATACCAGGCTTATCCAGTTCTTTCGAAATGGACTCCCATATATTCCCTTTCAAATCTGTATCTTTATAATTGTGATGGCCTTTGTCATAAAGCTCTGGGTAGTTTTTCAACGACAAGTATTTTTCCTCCGTCATTTTGGAAACTGCTTCACCCTGCTGGACCACGTGCATTGAAGCTGTTCTCCGATTGCTCAATGCCCTAGTTGACGTGCGTCAAATCGCAAAAAATCGGATTCAATCCTATTTATTTCTCGTCAGTCCAGTGCTGCCCTGGTACCGTTCCTGCGTAGCTTGTCGTGTGAAAGATACTTATCAAAAGTATAGGTTCTATTCATTTTGACGCATCACTGCACAGTTTCGCTTGTCGCATTGCATCTTAAGTGCCCGAAATGCCTTATAAATGCATATGCACAACAGTATCTCTTTCATACTGACCGGAAATTTCAGTTTTTCACCACCACCATCCCTGTACTGTAACAATCGTCCGCTAACAACACCTTTTGGATTTTCTTTTCCACTGTCCCCTTAATTGACCTGGCTGTGTGGCATGGAGCATTGTCCTGCTGGAAAAACCAATCCTCAGAGTTGGGGAACATTGTCAGAGCAGAAGGAAGCAAGTTTTCTTCCAGGACAACCTTGTACTTGGCTTGATTCATGCGTCCTTCACAAAGACAAATCTGCCCGATTCCAGCCTTGCTGAAGCACCCCCAGATGAGTCCAATTTTCAGCTTTGCCCAACACCTGGTCGTCTAATGGTTAGACGGAGACCTGGAGAGGCCTACAAGCCACAGTGTCTCGCACCCACTGTGAAATGTGGTGGAGGATCGGTGATGATCTGGGGGTGCTTCAGCAAGGCTGGAATCGGGTAGCTTTGGCATGAAGCAAGCCAAGTACAAGGTTGTCCTGGAAGAAAACTTGCTTCCTTCTGCTCTGACAATGTTCCCCAACTCTGAGGATTGGTTTTTCCAGCAGGACAATGCTCCATGCCACACAGCCAGGTCAATCAAGGTGTGGATGGAGGACCACCAGATCAAGACCCTGTCATGGCCAGCCCAATCTCCAGACCTGAACCCCATTGAAAACCTCTGGAATGTGATCAAGAGGAAGATGGATGGTCACAAGCCATCAAACAAAGCCGAGCTGCTTGAATTTTTGCGCCAGGAGTGGCATAAAGTCACCCAACATCAATGTGAAAGACTGGTGGAGAGCATGCCAAGACGCATGAAAGCTATGCTTGAAAATCAGGGTTATTCCACCAAATATTGATTTCTGAACTCTTCCTAAGTTAAAACATTAGTATTGTGGTGTTTTAAAAATGAATATGAACTTATTTTCTTTGCATTATTCGAGGTCTGACAACACTGCATCTTTTTTGTTATTTTGACCAGTTGTCATTTTCTGCAAATAAATGCTCTAAATGACAATATTTTTATTTGGAATTTGGGAGAAATGTTGTCAGTAGTTTATAGAATAAAACAAAAATGTTCATTTTACCCAAACACATACCTATAAATAGTAAAACCAGAGAAACTGATAATTTTGCAGTGGTCTCTTAATTTTTTCCAGAGCTGTATATATTTTTCAAACAAGCGCAAGGTGGTGGTGCAAGCTCTGTCTCACAGTGAGGAGAAAAATTAGGCACTATTATCTTGTGGATTCTGAGATGTTAGTAAAGGTTCCGAAATAATTGTATTTTATCTTGCTCTTAATTGTATTAATACTTGTACTGTGATTCTTGAAATGTATTTTTGTTTACGACTGTAAGTCGCCCTGGATAAGGGCGTCTGCTAAGAAATAATAATAATGACACAGATAATGACCCTTGTCCAACAGAATGTTATAATACAGTAGTGTACCAAATTTGAAGATATCGCAAAGCATGTGTCAACTATCATTGGTAATGGTTCTTAATTTCTAATGAACAAATAAGAAACCTTACCTTATCATTAAGCATTGGAAAAATGAAGGATTCTGTGCTTGACATGGGATGCTGTGCTTGACATTGCATTTTAGATCACAAGGACTTAAAATGCAAATCAAAAGAAATGAATTCTCACAGTAAAAAAAAAAAAAGTGATTTTTTTTATAGGAAGAGAATAAAGAACAGCCAAAAAAAAACAACCTTAGTCTTGGGGGACCATCCCACTAAAAAACGCTTCGTCCTAAAAGGGTTCAATTCAAATATCACTACTTTTATAACTTATCAGCCTGTGATGCAACTCATGTCTTGGCAAAGTACTGAATTATTTATTAAGAAACAAAATAAAGCACACATAAAAAATAGAAGAATATGAAGCCAATATCTCAAAGCGTTTGGTCTTTATTTTCCAGAAACGAACGTCGCATGACCGCAATTTGGCAGCCATCTTAGGTCACAGATCAACGTGACCAGTAGTTAGATTTTTCTAGAGGAGTTTCCACAATGCAGAGAATATAAATTCAACATTGCGATCAGTTCAGAAGATCAAAGCAGTTATAGGTGTGATGAGGCTGGTAATGTCTGCAGATTTACAAAAAACATACAAGCTTCCCTCACGTGGATGCTTAAAGAAAAGCCATTTAAATGTCATATCAAGATGCCACCCAACACTGAAAATATTAACTGGCTGACGTGGACATAGACCTTTGGGAGACAGTCCCCATAATGTGACATTCAACAGTATATTGTAGCGCCCTTTCTGATTTAACATGAAATCACCTTGTGGGGACATATTATATGTCTCCCAAAGGTAGAGACTTATCAAAAACAATATTTCTCTCCAGTAGCGACAGGCTCCGAGACTGATAATTAATGGAGTGACTTGTGGAGATATACACTGCTGTGAAAAAGTCTTAGACATTTTGCACAATTTTATTTCTTTTTTCTGGAGGGGGGGGGGGGGGCGGGTTATACTACCATAGAATCAACCTGATTTAATACTACCATGTCATGTATACATTTTATATCAAATAAAAATACATCCCCCCCCCCCCCCGTTGAGAACCATACCTACAGTGAAACATGGAGGAGGCTCGGTTATGTTTTGGGGCTGCTTTGCTGCGCCTGGCACAGGGTGCCTTGAATCTGTGCAGGGCACAATGAAATCTCAAGACTATCAAGGCATTCTGGAGCGAAACATACTGCCCAGTGTCAGAAAGCTCTGTCTCAGTCGCAGGTCATGGGTCCTCCAACAGGATAATGACCCAAAACACACAGCTAAAAGCACCCAAGAATAGATAAGAACAAAACATTGGACTATTCTGAAGTGGCCTTCTATGAGTCCTGATCTGAATCCTATCAAACATCAATGGAAAGAGCTGGATAAATGTGATGGGTTAGCTACTACAACACTTCATATTAGCTGCTCAAGTATAGTTTATTTTGAGATATTGTAACTCGAGAATGTGTCTAAGACTTTTGCACAGCAATGTACATTTGGTGGCTTTTGTCTGCATTAGAGATGAACACACAAGTAAATGCCTCAAACTGTATCTACCTGGGTTGTTTAGGCAGCAACTTTCAAGCCAATCCAGCTGTCCCTTGTTCTGAATGTCTTCTGGTTGTCCATCATTGTGAGGCCCTTCCTGTCCTCCTTCAGTTGTGAACATACCTCTTGTTACTTTAGTCCCGATCCCATTGAGGGGATTCTCTATCTCAGCCACCCCTTGAAGTCTCCCACCTAGCTGGCCCCTGTCTGAATAAGACTCTTGTTCCGAAGTTTCTGAAAGAAGAGAATCACATGCACGGTAACAGTAGATGTGAAACACATGAAATCACTTTGTAGGGGCATGTTATATGTCTCCCAAAGGTAGAGAGAGTCCCCATAATGTGATATTCAGCAGTATATAGTGAAGTACTTCCTGATTTAATTACCATATTCCAAGAGTGGGGAAGGATCCAAGGGTTTCTGCCCATCCATTTTCTCAGCCATCTCTTGGTTCTCTGCCATCTTGAGTCCTTCAACCATGAGTAATGTGGCATGGACCTTAAGAAAAAAATAAATAATAATAATAATAATAATAATAATAATAATAATAATTGACCACTACACTGCCTGTGCACCAACATGGATTTGTGGTTTGCGGATAACATTTACATTTTTATATGGACATATACATGTAAACAAAAGTTGCAGTTTTGACAGTTAACTACCATATTCCTTCATTTTAAGATGCACTTTAACCATTATTTTGCTTCTCAAAAATATCCTGCGTCTTAAATTAGAGTACAGTAGTGATGTGTGTATTAAAAATCACCAACAAAAGACGCGACTACCCGAGTACATAAACAGCAAAGTGACTGACTGACGAGAAAAGGCGAACAAAGACGTCCCTGCCCGATCTCGAATCATCCATGACATGCAGGCAGCCATTTTCAAAGAAGCATCATTAGCTTCCTGAGGAATTTAAAAAGATATGTTTTTACTACTTCAGTGTTTCTAACAAATGTTTCTGATCAGACCCCCATAATTTTCGACATGCCAAGCAATACCACAGTTCACAAATTGGGAGAAAAACAGGTGTGAGTAATGATGACTGGAAATGGGAAGCAGCACATAACTGTATGCTGTGTGTGATAGCAAACAACTGCAAACTGCCTCCATATCAATCAATCAATCAATCAATCAATCTTTAGTTTTGTATAGCGCTTTACATGATAAAAAACACATACAAATATATATATATATATATATATATATACAGACGTGCTCAAATTTGTTGGTACCCTTACAGCTCATTGAAATAATGCTTCATTCCTCCTGAAAAGTGATGAAATTAAAAGCTATTTTATCATGTATACTTGCATGCCTTTGGTATGTCATAGAATAAAGCAAAGAAGCTGTGAAAAGAGATGAATTATTGCTTATTCTACAAAGATATTCTAAAATGGCCTGGACACATTTGTTGGTACCCCTTAGAAAATAAATAAATAATTGGATTATAGAGATATTTCAAACTAATTAGTTTCCTTAATTAGTATCACACATGTCTCCAATCTTGTAATCAGTCATTCAGCCTATTTAAATGGAGAAAAGTAGTCACTGTGCTGTTTGGTACCATTGTGTGCACCACACTGAACATGGACCAGAGAAAGCAAAGGAGAGAGTTGTCTGAGGAGATCAGAAAGAAAATAATAGACGAGCATGGTAAAGGTAAAGGCTACAAGACCATCTCCAAGCAGCTTGATGTTCCTGTGACAACAGTTGCAAATATTATTAAGAAGTTTAAGGTCCATGGAACTGTAGCCAACCTCCCTGGGAGCGGCCGCAAGAGGAAAATCGACCCCAGAGTGAACAGAAGGATAGTGCGAATGGTAGAAAAAGAACCAAGGATAACTGCCAAAGAGATACAAGCTGAACTCCAAGGTGAAGGTACGTCAGTTTCTGATCGCACCATCCGTCGCTTTTTGAGCGAAAGTGGGCTCCATGGAAGAAGACCCAGGAGGACTCCACTTTTGAAAGAAAAACATAAAAAAGCCAGACTGGAATTTGCTAAAATGCATATTGACAAGCCACAATCCTTCTGGGAGAATGTCCTTTGGACAGATGAGTCAAAACTGGAGCTTTTTGGCAAGTCACATCAGCTCTATGTTCACAGACGAAAAAATGAAGCTTTCAAAGAAAAGAACACCATACCTACAGTGAAACATGGAGGAGGCTCGGTTATGTTTTGGGGCTGCTTTGCTGCGCCTGGCACAGGGTGCCTTGAATCTGTGCAGGGCACAATGAAATCTCAAGACTATTAAGGCATTCTGGAGCGAAACGTACTGCCCAGTGTCAGAAAGCTCTGTCTCAGTCGCAGGTCATGGGTCCTCCAACAGGATAATGACCCAAAACACACAGCTAAAAGCACCCAAGAATGGATAAGAACAAAACATTGGACTATTCTGAAGTGGCCTTCTATGAGTCCTGATCTGAATCCTATCGAACATCTATGGAAAGAGCTGAAACTTGCAGTCTGGAGAAGGCACCCATCAAACCTGAGACAGCTGGGGCAGTTTGCTCAGGAAGAGTGGGCCAAACTACCTGTTAACAGGTGCAGAAGTCTCATTGAGAGCTACAGAAAACGTTTGATTGCAGTGATTGCCTCTAAAGGTTGTGCAACAAAATATTAGGTTAGCGGTCCCATCATTTTTGTCCATGCCATTTTCATTTGTTTTCTTATTTACAATATTATGTTGAATAAAAAATCAAAAGCAAAGTCTGATTTCTATTAAATATGGAATAAACAATGGCGGATGCCAATTACTTTTGTCAGTTTTAAGTTATTACAGAGAAAATTGTGCATTCTTCGTTTTTTGTGGAGGGGTACCAACAAATTTGAGCACGTCTGTATATATATATCAATAATCAGAAAATAGAACACACATAGAAATTTATATATATATATATATATATATATATATATATATATATATATATATATATAAAATCAGCAATAAAACACACATATAATTATATGTTATATACATATACAGAAGCGAGAGAATATCACTTTAAAAACTTGCGTAAGCTAAGCTATACAAGTGTGTTTTTAAATGAGATTTAAAAGCATTGGCAGAAGGAGCTTCCTTTATAGTACTGGGAAGTCGTTCCATAATTTCGGTGCAATGTAACTCAAGCATCTACCACCTGAGTTTTGTTTCTGAATACTTGGTATGGAAAGTAGCCTGGCATCCTGTGATCGAAGTGGACGATTAGGAACGTATGGTTTTAAAAGATCCTTTAAATAGGGTGGAGCTAAGCAATTTAGAGCCTTGTGGGATAATAATAGCACCTTAAAATCGATCCTAAATCGAACAGGAAGCAAATGCAAGGACGCTAGCACAGGGGTGATATGATCTTGTTTCTTACTCCCAGTTAAAACTCTTGCAGCAGCATTCTCTACAAGTTGCAGCCGAGATATAACATTGTTACTAATACCAGCAAAAAGGCTGTTACATTAATCAATCCTTGAAGATATAAAAGCATGCACCAATCTCTCTGCATTCTGCTTGGAAAGCATACCTCTCAGTCTAGCTATGTTTCTTAAATGAAAAAAGAACATTTTTGTAACATTTTTAATGTGTGATTCAAAGGAGAGGTCTGAATCAAAAGTGACACCTAGGTTTTTTTTATCTCTGCTCTAGAATCTGTACAGAGACCGTCGAGTAGAAAATCAGATGAATCTATGTTCTTGTATTGCTTCTGAGGTCTCATTATCATCAATTCTGTTTTGTCTGAGTTTAACATTAAAAAGCTTTTAAACATCCAATGTTTAATGTCAGCAAGGCAGGTATTCAAAATATTAGCAGCAGATACATCACCCTGTTTGAGAGACAGGCAAAGCTGAGTGTCATCAGCATAGCAATGAAAATGAACTCTGTGTCTACGAATGATATTTCCCAAAGGTAACATATATAGAGAGAACAGAATTGGGCCAAGAATTGAACCCTGAGGAACCCCACACGTAACCTTTGACATAAAATAGGTCGCCTCCTCAACTTTAACAAACTGAAACCTATTAGAGAGATAGGATCTGAACCAGAACAAGACAGTACCTGACAATCCCACTAAATGTTCAAGGCGATTAATTATGACAGAATGATCAATGGTGTTGAAAGCAGCACTTAGATCCAGTAGAACAAGTACTGAAGGCGAGCCCATGTCAGAAGTCATCAACATATCATTTACCACTCGAATTAGTGCCGTCTCGGTGCTATGATAAGGCCTGAAACCTGACTGAAATTTCTCAGAAATATTCTGTGCAGCAAGAAATCTATTTAATTGTTCAGCCACTACTCTTCTAACACTTTGGACAAAAAAAGGGAGATTAGAAATAGGCCTGTAATTATTAAGCACATTGGGATCAAGGGTAGGCTTCTTGAGCAGGGGTTTTACTACGCAGTCTTCAAAGAATTTGGAACAGTACTTGATGAGAGTGAGCTGTTAATAATATTTAAAACTGTGTTATTTATTTTTGGATATACTTTTCTCAAAAGTGTAGTAGGAATGGGATCTAATGCACATGTTGTGGGTTTAGTCTTTTTAATTATGGCATCCGGCTCTTGTTCACATGTCAAGCAAAAGTGCTGTAAGATTTGGTTGGGTTCAGACGGACCAAGAATATTTGTATAATTGTTTATATCAGTATGTAGTTGCTCAACTGATTCCTAATGTCGGTCACTTTTTTATTGAAGTGATTCACAGCTTACTGGAGGAATATTCTGTGTAACGCGCTCTGATTGCGGATTTGTTAATCTTGCTGTTGACTGAAAAATAAATCTGATTTTTGTCAACAAGATCGGAGAAATAAACAGATCGAGCTAAAGACAGTGACGTTCTATATGTTAAAATACTATCTTTCCAGCTTTGATAATATATCTGAAGTCCAGTCGATCTCCCATCTGCGTTCTAATTTGCGACACATACGTTTATGCATACGTGTTGTATCATTAAACCAAGGAGAAAATATTTTTGTAGATAGTTTCTTTATTTTATAAGGTGCAATAGTGTCAAGACTATTTGCCAGAGTGGCGTTATATTTATCCACCAAATCTCCGACCACTCCTGACTGAATAATTCACAACACAGAGTTTGTTATTCATTTAGCAGGGGACAATTCTATATTGTGTTTATCTAGATTTTTATTGTAGTTTTTGGGGTTTTTGTTTGTAATTGTTTGACTTAAATATAATTGGCTCAGTAGTACTTCAATCTTTAAACCGAGGTCCTGTCCACATTGTGTGGATGTTAAAGATCCCATGGCACTCTTCGTAAGAGCAGGTATGTTAATCCCGGTGTCATGGCCAAATCCAAAAAGCAGGTTATACAATCCGGCCTACCTAAAGTCCCTCTACCTTAATTAGGGTTAAAAGTGTGTTTGTGCCCCACTTCCCCCCCTCCCCCGGATCCTCTTGTAATGAGGCCTCCGTCTCAATGGGTAACTCTCCTAGTTAAATAAATAGTCTCTGTAAGTTGTTTCTGACAAAAGCGTCTGCTCAATGACTAAAATAATGATTATATACGATTATGAAGTTGTGATGTCAGGCTTTAATCACAGCCTGTGTATTTGTAGATGGATCTTGTCTTCATTACACTAAAACAAATAAAACGACAAGTTAACACATGACCTCCAGGTGTACTTGGAAAATGTTGTATTTTTATGTTTTTGGTTGGCAACACCCTGTATTTACATTCACTGCAGTATAATAAAAACACAAATACTACAGTACTGTTTATATAGTAATATCAAAGGTATAGTTGGGCCAATCCAATGTCAACGGCTCCTACTCAGCCTGTTCTGTTTTTCCAAATTTTACATTTATGTTATTGATACATGAACTATACGTCTTAAACTATCAAGCTCATCAATATGGCATTTTCACCTGTACAGTATTTCCATGATTCATGATAGATAGTGAAACAAGTAAAAGAGGATACAAGTTACAGGAGACAGCATAATTGCATGGGCTCGGACCGCCGAGTGAGGGAATACAGTGGGCGTACATGTATATGATTCGTTTTGATCAGATTCATAACTTTATTTATTTTTTATATTTCATTACGAGTAACTTAAAATATTGGACAAGTTCACAAAAATAAACCAACTTGAAATGTTATACGCTCAATACAAAACACTATTCTCTGGCAACTTATGATATGAAAAGTAAAATAATGTAAACTAATGTACCGTATATTACAGCCGGACTAAACTCATATATTGTAATACAGTACAGTAAAAAATAAAAGTTAAACAGGGGTGCACAGTACCTTACTATAGATCTTCTGACTACAACGTAGCAAAAAAATAATTTTATGGAAGTATGCATAGTAGTCGGCCGATTGAGCTGATAAACAACTGTAAAAAACTGTCTTTCGTGCCTGCTTTTCCCGCTGTCATACAGTTGCTATGCGCTTACGTCACTGCTATTTTTGAAACTCAAACGCAAACATATATATTTTTTGAACATTGCTCGCATTATGCAATTATCCAAATTAAAATGCAATGCACAATGGACTTCGGGACCGCGAAATGTGCATTTAGTACCATACAATCATAGAAAATTATGCGCTTAAAAACGGGACCAGCTGCATGCTATGCAGTTAAGCAATTATTATACAATTATTCAATATGCAAATAAGTGGAGTCGACTCTACATCAGATTTGGCTGTGTATTTTTCATGCATCAATCTATGGTCTACCAGTTCTTAAATATTGTATAGCAAAAGTTGAATGTATGCAATCAGTGTTATGTACATACTCTACTGATAACGACTGCAGTGTAGCTTTGAATATGTCTAGTATCAAACGGAATAAAAAAAGTGTTACTTCTGTAATGACATCAAAAATCCTACTGAACTAAAGTAGAACATTTCTACTGAAATACCTCAAGTTACCATCATAAATAAGAAGCTCTAGCATCAGGCAACAGCAAGCACAGTACAAATTGTAATAATCCAATTAAATGTTTTTCCTGCTTGGCTGACGACCCAATCAAAACGATGCATTTGCAACCCAACTTTGCTTGTTTTGTGTGGCTTAACATTTGGAGAGAGAAAAAGAAAATCTGCAACTGCAGGTGAATTCGAGGGTTCCCCCCCACCCCCACCAAATGGAACAGAGACAAAAGTATTTACCCGCCAAACTGGCTCTGGCCAGAAGCAAACGTATGATATAATATGCCATACATATATATGTCCACTGTACAAAATTATCCGAACAAAGTCATTCTTCTTGTTTAAACTTAGCACAGGAAAATTCCTTGAAGCTCCAAATTACCATTTGTAAAAAAAATGATAAAACGTTCATGCACCCGCATTTCCACATGCCTTTGAAACGTGTTTTTTTTGTTTACTACTACAGTCAAAAAACTTAAAATAAACCCAAACAGTTAAGCACACAACTTAACATAAACCTAAATCTAACCTATGTCAAAACTCTACATTTTTTAAAGACATACTGTAAGATGTATTTTATATCTCATTGCAATCCAGAAATGTAAAATCAGAAACGTATTAAGTACAGTAGAGTACATACATTAGGCCTAACTCGTATTAAGCACAGTACTGTACATACATTTTTTTTCAAGATTTTAAACGCTTCCCACTTCATATGTTCTTAAACATGTTGTCAATAGTTTAAATCATTAACATAATTGACTAGCAATAGATAGCAATATAGTGGGATTACATTTTCTCCATTTTAAATTGTGAACTAGAATATTGTGCAAATGTTTAATTCATTACATAGAAGGCATTAAAATATGTCCTAGTCTGGAGGGGTGGGCCGTCCCCAAATATATATCGGCAAGTAAAATATTTCACTGAATTACCTGAAGTTAGATTAATCATGAAGTCTATTTTTTTTTCAGCGATGGAAAATGTCTTACAGCTAAATTAATATATAGGCCTACCTGCGTAAGTCTCTGCAAGTGACGCTAGCTACCACGATTAATGATTTGATATAAGAGATTCTCGATAGTGTCAGTAAATTACTTCGTGTTGTGAAGAAGGTCTCTTCAAGATAAACATTCTGTAGCAGTTGAAGAACAACTTTGTGTTAATTTAAAAAATCTCAAACTTCCTTTGGCAGCGATATACAGTAAACAAATAGCAGAAAGTGTTTAATGTATGTGCTTAAATATGGAATATATAACACGCATACATATAACAGTATGCATTTGTATTTTATTCTATTTGGCAAAACATTATCGTCTCACTTTTTTTTTTTTAGAACCTACGCTATACAAGATCATAAGCATTTACAGCAGTGGTACTCAATTACATTCTCTGGCGGGCCAGATAAGGACATTTCCAAACCTTGGGGGGCCACAGGGCGCTCAAGATGTGCGTAGTGGTGGGGGGTTGTTTAAATGGTCGTGAAAATCTGACTATCCGATCAGACTTTACATACAGTAACAAAACGTTGCAACACTGCACTTGCACCAATCAACTAATACATCTCAGAAATAACTACTTAACAAGTTACAATGTTTGATCACCATTAATAATAAAAATATTAAGCAAATACCATTTCCTGACCAGTATTCAAATGACACCTTGCAAACAAACAATTATACAAATCTCACTGTAATGCTATTAAAACAGCATGTTATTCATTTTAATTTTATTAAAACTAGAAAATGTTCTGACAATCACTGTGCTGCAAGCATTCAAGTTAACTAACGAAAGCTCGTTAGTTAACTTGAATGCTTGCAGCACAATACTATTTATCCTAAAATATGTAAAACTGTACTATTCCAGAATAGGTTGTGAAGGCTTTACTTTGCTCCACTGGATTAACTATAAAAGTATACACTTTCCACGTGTGTATTTCAGGCAGAAACAGTACATAAGTAGATATCGCTTTTTTCTTTCTTTTTTTATCCCTGCCATTGTAGTTTCTTCGCAATAAACAAAGTGGCAAATGACACATTTTCATGAAGTAACAGCATTACTGGGGTTTACTTTTTCTTTTTTAAGCTGTGCATGCAAGTGAAAACTGTCAAATGTAACTTAAATAAACGCTTCAAAAAATATATGTGGAAAAGGTGGCGTTGTACAAAACCCCCCCCACAATTTTCGTTTATTACTCTCCTCATAACAGAAAATAGGATCACAACAAAACAAAACGTTGATCACTATACGTAGCATGTACCTTTGCCCAGTGTCTGGAAAGTGTGAAGCACTTTCGAGCGATGTGCATTACCTGCAGCGGTCTGTATCCCTCGATTCTGACTCGCTTGCCAAATCTGAAGCATCACTTTGTTGTTGTTGGTTTTTATGTTAATCTCACACATCACTTGCCATTTTAGACACAGACGTCGACTTTTTGGCTTCGAATGAATGTGCAGCAATGTTTGTAAGAATATTCAGATAGTTTCAGCGCAACTGAAGAAAATAATATTCCTACCGCTGTTTTCATATTGCACAAAGCCTTCTTTCATTGCTCAACAAATGAGGCACTAAAACTACGTAAATTGGCGGAGATTTGTGACGCCTGCCAAAATGAGAGCTCATCAGAAATAAAGCTTGGCCAGTCAGCTGACTTGTTCTTCTATTAGGCTGCCAAAAAAAACGAGTGTTTGGGGAAGCAAACGTATTTCCTAAATGAACAAATTATTATTAGTTTCTCCAGTACTGAAGGCACAAACACTCATTATTATCACTGATTACCAGTTTTAACCGGACAGAAACACAGATCTGACCCGTGTGTGCTGAACTATAGGCTATTCAATGCCTCCCTATTTATTCAGTGAAATGAACGGTCGAAAGCAACGCTACCAGGCACTGACGTCAGACAGTTATCTTTTTTGGTTCAATTTCGGTAAAACCAGGACCCCTCCGAAAATATATACCCCGTTGCACATCTACACTCCCGGGACTATGTGTATGCCAAGTGTGGTTCCTAAATTAGCAGTACTTTTCGAGATACAGGTGTATACAAAAGCGTCTTCATTTTTCTTTTTTTTTTTTTTTTTTTTTTTACAAGCTGTTTTCTTCGCCATGCTGTATCTCAAAAAGTATTTCACCAGATGCTACCCCGTTCACAGGGTTTGTTGAGCCTGTCAATCCGACCCCACACACACACACACACACACACACACACACACACACACACACACACACACACACACACACACGAATGTTCATGCATATCGATGGAGATTAACAAATACATACATTTCACTTTGAGTAATAAATAACTCAGCACTTACCTTTTAGTGTTAGGAAAAACGTGGTCTTTTTTTGTGGAATCGGCTACCGGGTTTGGTGTTTTTCAAATTTGACTTTGCAATAACCAATTTAACAAAAAAATACTGGAAAAAACGGTTTTGTGGACGATGGTACAAATCACGCTGTGGAAACATCCAGCGACGGGCGTTAACCAATGAGAGAGGACTGATCACGTGTCTCAAATCATTCCGCGTGACTCTTCCAATGAAAGCGGGGCGGTGACAGCGTGTTAGTCACGTGATATCCGCGTGTTCCCTTCTCTCACATGATTTGATCTCTGTTGTCGCGGAGATTTACTCTGCTGGAGACGCGGGGGCGGGACGGGGGTGTCCTGCCGGTACCCCGTTGTCAGGCACGGGGCAGTGGGGGGCGTTCTCCTGGGGCGCTCTGGCGGTCAGCTAAGAGCAGCCCGAGTGTTGCTGTTCACTCGATTTCATCAATAAAATAGCTTTCTATTTTGGAAGATAAAAGTTGTACTCTTGGATTCTTACCGCCGCTACAATCGGGGTCCGTTTCTGTCTGCAATATTATGATACAGGTCATACTTGCAAAACTCGTATATTAATCAACGTTTTAATTTTCTTTCATGATACAAAGTGGAATGCAAAACAAATTAAATAAATAATAATAATAATAATAATAATAATAACACAGTAATATTTTTTTTATACAGTGTGGAGTAGTGGTTAGGGCTCTGGACTCTTGACTGGAAGGTCGTGGGTTCAATCCCTGGTAGGGGACACTGCTGCTGTACCCTTGAGCAAGGTACTTTACCTAGATTGCTCCAGTAAAAACCCAGCAGTATAAATACAAACTAAAAAATAGAAATATGTACATTGCGATCTTACAGTTCAGCGCCACAGTCAAACCACGCGATATCTGTTTGAAGTAAAGCCCCGCCCCTGCCGCATCATTTCGCAATTGCTATACACAGCTCCAGAATGAGTGACACATTGGATAGCCAATCTCTACGACATAAAACTATACTGTAGTATCCCTCTATCACGTGACTTTTTTTACACCCACGTCACGTGTTCCCAGCAAAGGCTGAGCGCTGATCTGCTTTCAGTGACAGCAAACAAAACACAATTCGTAGTGTAATATTTGGGTTTGGAAGTGGTGAAGAAATAACTCTTAATATCAACAACGGATGGATGCAGACAGATTACAATCTGACAGTTTGATTAAAAACAGCTCACACGAATGTCAACAACTGCGCCACCCCACACACACTTCTGGGTTTTGTCAATAAAGCTTAGGAAAACAAAATCTTTAAATAACTTTATACAAACAATTGAAGGCAAACACTCGTACACTATTCAAGCAATACTGCACAGCAAGCTTAATGCTACCAGGAGAGTTTAACCAACTTGCTAGCCTTTTAACAGTAAGTATTTTCATTTATTATTAACCACTTCAACTCCAGATGTAAAAATGAAACCCCTTCCCAGGTACCAGATTTTGAAAATAATAATAATAATAATAATAATAATAATAATAATAATAATAATAATAATAATGTTTTCAAATCTGTAGTTGCTATAAAATGTTAACATATGATGAATAAAACACAAATAAATGACTTAAACTGTGTTTTTCATTAACCCTTTATGCTGCTGTGTACTACATACCCATATTCAATATAGAGATAAAAACGTTTTTTGTTTTTTTTTAACAATGAAAACAAAAAAGCTGCTAATAACAATAATAATCAGTAAACAGTAATTATCAAATAAATACAACTTCAAAACGTGTGCCAGTTTTGACTTGCTCTGTGCCATTTATTGAAATGTTCAATACAACAGAACCCGGGATTGCCTTCGCAACCACTGCACATTTTTCTTTTCTTTTGTCTTTTCTTTTGTTTTAATTTTCATAGCAGACCCTGTACCTTTTTTACAGTGTCTGCTTCGCTTGTGTTGGAGGGATAGTCACAAATGCTTGTACACAGCTACTTTGCACAGGCATTGTGATGGATCTGGCTGCCGCATTGCCTGTACCCAGTGCTGTGTTTTGATAGTATTTAGTCACAGCACTGCCATTTCAAACCAAACAGCTTCCCGTTTGCAGCTGGCTTACCTGTAAAGTAACTGCATGCTCTTCTGTTCGTACAGTTTGTATTGTTCTTGGCTCCACATCCTCTTCATCATAATCACTGAGTGATAAGTCAGCATCACTGTTGCTGGTATCGAAATCCTCCGAACCAACTTCACTCCCGTTGCTCATTATAGAAAGACCACGTACGTTGCCATGTTTAGCTTTCGCTAAAAACTATATAAACTACAACTAAACAAGTAAAACTAATAGTAAAACAAAACATAATAATTTAAAACACTATATATATAAAAGCCGACTGCTTTTTTTCACACTGCGGACTCACCATGTAGCCACCCAAGAGCTACAACGTTGGTGGACAACGCAGCTCTCGGGCAGCTTACAGGCAAGCCCGCAGGCGCCCAGCCAGACTACAGGGGTCGCTGGTGCGCGGTGAGCCGAGGACACCCTGGCCAACCTAGCCCTCCCTCCCCTCGGGCGGCGCCCCCTGGAAGCTCCTGTCCTCCGTCGGCAAAGGAATAAGCTGGACTTGAACTCGCGACGTCCAGACTATAGAGCGCATCCTGCACTCCACGTGGAGCGCCTTTACTGGATGCGCCACTCGGGAGCCCCATTTTACATTTGTTATTAATTTTGTAAATATACATGTTAACCTAATTTTTTAAATACCTATCGAGCCTAAACAATAACAAAAATAATGTTGCAGTCGAATATCGTACGCAGTAAGACCGAGTGTTTAACTTTAAAACACGTATTTGTCACGCTTTTCAAACACGTCACTGTGTTTATAATTCTAAATGTGTTTAGGATTTAGTTTGTTTTGTAAACTCATGGACGCGTTTATGATTTGTAAAACATTTTTTAAACATTCGTACAGGTTTATAACAGGGCTGGTGTTTAAAATATAAACATTCAACTTATCCAAAAAAAAAGCACAGATTAAAAACACATAACGTTGAGCGTTATTTAGAGTTCCAAATGACTAAACGTCAACACCTGATGACGTATAAACACTGCTGTTTAGGAATAGAACGTTTCTATTATACATGTATACACACGTGCCGTTCAGATATTAAACGCGTCACACGTTCTTGGGTGTACAGTGTAACGTCAGTGTTTTCTGTGTTTACGCAAGATGGCTGACTCTATAAGTTGAAGTGATACCGATAGTGATACGTCGGTACAGATAGGAGACCCCGGTAAGTATTACTGTAACCAGAGCTATAGCTGCCAGTGTTTCTATGCGGTACAATTTTACACGTCCATAGCGCCTGAGTGCTTAACAACACAAAGATTGGATAATCTAATCAAAGCTATGGACTGAAAGTCAGGTTTTAAATAAAGTCTTAAACTAGAAGTTATTGCACCTGCTTCCCGAATATTCCGAGCAAGAGAATTCCTTAGATGCGGGGCACAGTAACTGAAAAGCCCAGGAACCATAACACACCTAAACACCTGTATATGCTACTGTCTGCTTCTGAAAGCCGTTTCAAAATACAGAGCACCGAGCCCACACCACATAATACAAAACCCAGCCTCGCAGGCTTAAAACAGAGACAAGTGCCGTGTTTATTATGAAGTATGTTTCAGCACGCTGAGAGCCGGATCCCATCAAGTCTCCTCAAACTACAGCAACTCAATGTACAGAAGTTATTAACCAAAAAAAAGGGGAGTTAACATTTAATATTTTTTTTTTTTACTAACAATAATAATAATACATTTTATTTATATAGTTATAATTTTGTGAAGCACATGAGACGCACGCATATAAAAACAAAGGTTAAATTATTATTATTATTTATTTATTTATTTATTTCTTATCACACGCCCTTACCCAGGGCGACCTTACAGTTGTATACAAAAAAATGCATATCCAGAATTACAGTACAATTAAGAGCAAAGCTACAAAATACAATGATTTCAGTCCTAATAAGAGCGATTACAAAACCCAGTAAGATTTGATATCGGGGCAGCTCCAGAGCGGAGAACAGTGTTGATCGTTATATCCGGGTTAGCTACGAGCGCATGTGAAATACAAAATACTTCAGATTAGGTTAAGTGCAATAGGGAGCAGATAAGTGCAAGTAAATGAAATACAGATCACAACAAAGTCCAAAACTAAACTACAGAATGAAACCCTACACAGCTGAGTCCCTTTCTAAAGTATGGTGGTGTAATTACAGCAAAGTGGCTCCTTACTCCGGTATTTTTGTGTGAGGTAATGCTTTCTTTTCTTCCCTTAATCACAAAGCTGCCCTGCCACCTCTTTCTGTAAGAAGAGACGTGTAGGGAGACGTCATCAGTGTGTTTCCAAAGTACTTCCGTTTTTGTTTTCGCTGCAGTATGCGTCTGTTGAAGTAGAAAGGGTATCTTTTTATAATAGCAATGCTTGCTTTATTTATAAAGCTTTCTGGAAATCTAAATAAACCATGTCATATGCTTTGCAATTATCCATTGTCGATGTTGCATCCTCAAAAAATCAAGCAGGTTAGTTAGACACGATCTCCCTTTCCTAAAACCATGCTGACTGTTTCGCAGGATATTGTTACCATATAGGTAATTTTCCATTTTGGATCTTATTATAGTTTCCATAAGTTTACATATAATAGAAGTCAGGCTTATTGGCCTGTAGTTACCTGGTTCAGTTTTGTCTCCCTTTTTGTGGATCGGTATTACGTTTGCAATTTTCCAGTCTGTCGGTACAACCCCTGTGTCAAGAGACTGTTGCATGATCTTGATTAGCGGTTTGTAAATAACTTCTTTCATTTCTTTGAGTACTATTGGGAGGATCTCATCCGGCCCAGGGGATTTGTTTATTTTAAGAGCTCCTAGTCCCTTTAACACTTCTGCCTCTGTTATGCTAAAGTTATTTAAAACTGGATAGGAACAGGTCAACATGTGGGGCATGTGGGGCATGTTGTCCGTATCCTCCTTTGTAAAAACTTGTGAAAAGTAATCATTTAATATATTCGCTATTTTTTTGTCTATGATTTTGCCATTTGTGTCTCTTAGACATTTAACCTCCTCTTTTGAAGATTCTCTTGCTTTTAATATATTGGAAAAACATTTTGGAATTGGTGTTAGCCCCCTTAGCAATGTTCATTTCTCTCTCTCTCTCTCTCTCTCTCTTGGCCTTTCTAACTTCCTTTTTGACTTATGTTTGCAGTTCCAAGTACTCTTTATGTGTACTTTGTTTTTGGTCCCTTTTAAACGCTCTGTAAAGTGCCTTTTTTCAGCTGAATATTTTTTTTTTTTAAATTGATCTATTAAACCATTTTGGCCATTTTGTTTTAGATTTAGATTTGTCTACTTTTGGGATGTAATTGTTTTGCACCTCTAGTACTACATTTTTAAAAAACAGCCATCCTTTTCTGTGGATGTTTTCTCTATTTTACTCCAATCTACTTCTGTTAGTCTCTGTTTCATACCTTCATAGTTTGCTTTTCTAAAATTGTAAACCTTAGCTTTAGTCATTACTTTTTGGGTTTTGAAAATCACTTCAAATGAAACCATGTTGTGGTCTGAGTTTGCCAATGGCTCTCTGACCTCTGTTTTAGTTATTCTGTCTTCGTTATTTGAAAAGACTAAATCAAGGCATGCTTCCCGTCTCGTCGGTGCCTTGACAAATTGCGTTAGGAAGCAGTCATTTGTCATATGACCAGAGTCAGAATAGTGCTACTTGACCAGGGTCAGAATTGAGTTACATGACCATAGTCACCCTTACGGAAATGTCCCATAGAATCCTATAGTAGTACTATAGGACTCTCTATAGGACTAAAAGGGTTTTAAAGGAATCCTGTAGGATTCTTTAAAAAAAAGTATCCTCCTATAGTACTCAAAAGGGTCTCCCTATAGTACCTCAATAGGACTCCTCCTATAGTATGCAAAAGAATAATACTATGACTCTGTTTAGGACTGAAAATGTAAGAATGACTTTTACAGTATATACTAGGTTTATAGATTGAATAAAGCAAAATACTTAACTTTTAATAAACCGTTTAATAAACCTATTTATTTAATTACCAGATACTGAAAATAGCACATTAGTAGGAACAAAATAATGTATAATAAATTTAAGCAGAGCTGTTTTTGTTTTATTTTATTCTGTTTTAAAATATTTCTGATATAGCTGGGGTGTGTAAACTTTTTAAAACAAAATAAAAGCACATCATAGTAAATAACACAAGTGTTGCCTGCAGATAACTTCAAGTAACCCTTAATATTTAAAAAGACAAAGCAGCAGCCATAATGAATATGGACATAATTTATTGTCCTACAAAATTTTAAATAGATATAATAAATTATTATATACAAATATGCACATTTTTAAAAAATATAAATAAATCAACAGATGTACAGACTCCTTTACTTTAACCATATACGTTTTCTTTTTGACAATAACAATACTATATTATCCTGTTCATACATGTGTAACAGGGTGGAGGCTGGGCGTGAACTGGCAACCCTACGCACTCCAAGTGAGCATCTAAACCACAATGAAAAAGAGCCGAGCTCGTCTGCATACATGGTTTTAGAGCTCTTAACCTCCTCTCTTCTCATCGACAGGGGACAGAATCCGTAATGGCACTATACCACACAACACTGCACGTTACACATGTCAAAACAGAAAGAGTTGTACCACGTCCTTATCGCTAGGCTGTGAATTTGTGATTTGTGAAAAGGGCAGGACAATTGCAGTCACTTGTGTTCTTTTTTTAATTTTCCTGCAAGCTGCCTTCCTTCTTTACTTGCACAGTATTTAATTTCCAAGTGGTGCTCTAGCTGTGAGAAACAGCTGTCTGTGATATGTAAAACATCAGGAAGACACAGGCATTAACTGTGTATTGCTCACGCTGACAAACATGTCTGCATGTCCATGTTATAAGGCTTGATAATGCTTCATGTTCATCTAAAATTTCTGTTGCGCTTCCTGATTCTAATAGGTCCTGTAATGCTGCCAACAGAGTTGAAAGGTCATAGCAAGCATCATATGAACTTTTGGAATCAGAAAATAAAAAAATGGACAGTCACTTAGCAGTCTAGAGCAGTAATTTAGCTCAAAGCTACTTAGAGAAAACTATAGGAGAAAAATGATAAAACTTAATATTGCAGCAAAGAACTCCGAATGATTGCCAACCTCATAACAAGATTAGGAATAAGTAAAACAAAAAACAACATTAAAATGGAATTTGAATCTATTTACTCTTTAATAATTTAGTAATAATAATTTCGTATGAAAATTGTTTTGTACATTCTGATGAAAACATGGTTAACATTGATTAATTTGTGAAGAATTGTTGAAACGCTCATTTTAAAGTATGAAACACCTAATCCCTTTCAACTTCATTTGGCATGAAATTCACAGAACTCTTCTCATCAATTGACATCCTAACACATTTCCTTTCCAAATGGTCCAAAAACACAGCCTCTGTTTTATCATTCTTGTGAATTTCAATGAGAAAGTTTGAGGATATGCTAAACTCTCTACTGTATATAAAATCTGCAATTTTTTTCCAGTTTCTTCACAGTCAATATAGCTATCTCTCTCCCATGAACAGAGCATGGCCCATCTCTGCACTTTACTAGCAGAAGAGAGGTTAGTTCAACAACATGACTATTTTGCAATTCAGCTGTAAAGTTAGACCTTTTCATTACATGGTTATAGTTTTTAGTGCGATACAAAACATGATTGTAAATAAACCTGTCATACACAAGTACTTCTTTTTTAACTTGATGACCAAGTAGAAATTCTTGTTGATCCAATAAGTTTTTTTAAGAAAATATGTACAGGTTCACTGGCACTTTGTATGCTTGTAGCTTTTTTACCTTTTTTATCACAGTATACATTTCACACACTTGTTTTGATACGCTCTGTGTACCCTAGAAAAGGCTTTTTAATACCCTGTTGTACCCTTCATAAGGGAAAGCAGAGGTTGCCCAAAGAGCTCCCCAGTCACTAACACCTCTAGGTAAATGCAGAAGTAGATGGACATTAAAGGTCAAGTGACTTTTACCACACAGAGTCTCAGTTTGGTTTACAAACTCCTTAAGAACCACACTTACTTTTCTAAGAGTTTCTCTAGTAATTGAGTCTGTCAAAAGATTATTCACTGAATAGACCAAGTAAAACCAATGTTGAATGTATCTCAAAGGTAAAATCCCCCTTACTACACCAAGAAGAACACAGTGCATGTATTCAGATACAAAAGACCGTGACATATTCAAAACAGGTAAAAACAACAACGGGGAAGAGCCTTTAACACCATTCACTGGGTTTCCACTTTCAGAAGCAGCAATTGCATCTGCTTTGTGCTGTTCATGAGTTCTTATAGGTGGATCTTTTTCTTTAATGGGGTGTACTCTAGTGAATTCTCTTCCCTTGTGAACATGCTGACCAGGATGCAGACAAAAGTCACAACCATACTTGCCATTAAACAGGGTTGTGTTACGAAGGGCTGGTCTAGCCACCGAATCTGCTGAACAAATTAAAGTATGTATTTTAACAACCTTCTGACCTTCTCCTGGAATTATTACTGTTACACCTGTTTTGTGCAAATCAGTTAACTCTTTAACAAAAACACTCAAGTAGCTATCCATCCTGGGCTTTCCTGGGCCAAACCACAGACATGACAACAGAACATTGTTGATTCTTAACTTGTATGGGAGTTCATTCACCATTACCTGAATAGGCCAGAAACTGCTTCTGGATGATTTAAATACTTAAACACCATCACTGTTCCACTGAAGAGAAATGCCATTCTGACCAAACTGTGTGGAATTCCTTACTTTTTGGTACAGTTTCCCAGATGTGACATCACCTATCTCTCTGCTTCTAGTGTGGACATTTTTCTGGATGGAATCTAAAACGGCTTCTTTTTCAAGCAGTTCCTGCTTTTTCAATGGGAGCTGGATGAAAAAGTGACCAGCCTTTTTGTTTAATTCTTTATTAAACCCCTCACCACATTCTGGACAGGAATCTACATTATCATTCTCAGGGCAGATGTATGATTGGCATATTTTACAAAAAAAATGCAGCACCATAGATGACAAGTCTGCACAATTGAACTTTTTGTACAGATAGTATTTGGTTGTTTTAGGAAAGTCTTTAACATGACATGACATAAGTTCAAGAAGATTATCCAAAGCAGAATCTGTCAGTCGATGTTTCAATGCAAAGGTCACTTTCATTTTTACTGAGCGGTGCTCCTGGATATAGTGGGTGATTGTCAAACTCATCCTACAGAAGAGAGGAAATACAGTTAGGAAGAGTAGAACCTACAGGAAATCTTAAATGGTATTATCATTGATCAGAAACGTTATCTGGAATGCATAACTTTAAACAAACACAACAGGATATATCACAATTCATAAAATTCGTAAAAATGGTTTAATTCTGGATTTGCAAAAGTGTAAGATACTGTAGCGGTGGTGCGAATGGATGGACTGTGGGGGTGTATTTAGACAGGGGAATTTGAAAACAATTTTTGTCCAGTGTGTACTGTGTTAAGTGTTGTGGGCGCCAGGGTTGTATTGTATTTTGTGTGTGTCTCTCTCTCCCCGCTGTTATCTTGCCTGCTGTTTCTGTGCAGTCTGCAAGTGTTGACGTGAGTGCGCTGTTTGTGTTCTGTTCTGTTCTGTGTTCTGAGTCGGGTTCGCTTTTCTCAATAGCTACTTTACCAAACCAATGTAGTAAGACCATCGTTTAGGTAAGTGTTTCCCAAACATCATTGAAACTACTAGCTCTTGAACTTCTACTTGAGTTCACGAGCGGTCTGAGGGAATCGTGAAATGTTTGGGTAATGCATTGTGACACCATAGAAACCAAAAACATAATAGTTCACCAAACGAAAAATATATCTGCACACTTGATTTTGCTAAATAATTCATGTGTTTCAAACCTGCCTACGCTCTTAAGAAACCACCATATGATGCACTTCAAGACCGCTAGTTAAGTTGCAGCTTCACGTGGGGTTTTGGGATCGATCGAACAGAAATCGATCGAACGCCGCTGCAGTAAACCGTAATAATTAATAATCTTCAAACTCCAAGTACGACTGTTATAGGGAATTGGAGACGTATCCCTATTTAGTGTGGTTCAAGTTAAGAGCTATTCCATTTTAACCTCACTGCCTGGTCTGATCTTTTATTTTCCACCGTCACCGCCGCAGAACATTGCCCATAGCATGCTCAACGCTACAATATTATACTTGAACACTACAAGCAATGCCATCTTAGGTCTTGCATGTTCATTTTAAAATAATGTACCCAAGGCATCGGTGGTCTCTGTATGTGTGTTATTGTGCTTATGAACTATTTTAAATTGCTTACATAAAGTACTCGCATTCATTTATGCAAAATAATTTAACAATGTAATGTGTCAAGGGATAGACAGAGCTGTAAGCCTAGGCTGTTAGCAAATTGGTTGTGAAATTGGTCAAAGCAAACTATATACACTCGTTAGTTCTAAATAAATGTAAATTAAGTAAATGTAATGCAGTTGTGCATATAATTGTCATTACATGTTATGGGATTGGATGTTAAGCATACAGTATACACTGTAAGATTATATAACATTTAAAAGATTATATACAGACGTGCTCAAATTTGTTGGTACCCTTACAGCTCATTGAAATAATGCTTCATTCCTCCTGAAAAGTGATGAAATTAAAAGCTATTTTATCATGTATACTTGCATGCCTTTGGTATGTCATAGAATAAAGCAAAGAAGCTGTGAAAAGAGATGAATTATTGCTTATTCTACAAAGATATTCTAAAATGGCCTGGACACATTTGTTGGTACCCCTTAGAAAAGATAATAAATAATTGGATTATAGAGATATTTCAAACTAATTAGTTTCCTTAATTAGTATCACACATGTCTCCAATCTTGTAATCAGTCATTCAGCCTATTTAAAAGTAGTCACTGTGCTGTTTGGTACCATTGTGTGCACCACACTGAACATGGACCAGAGAAAGCAAAGGAGAGAGTTGTCTGAGGAGATCAGAAAGAAAATAATAGACGAGCATGGTAAAGGTAAAGGCTACAAGACCATCTCCAAGCAGCTTGATGTTCCTGTGACAACAGTTGCAAATATTATTAAGAAGTTTAAGGTCCATGGAACTGTAGCCAACCTCCCTGGGCGCAGCCGCAAGAGGAAAATCGACCCCAGAGTGAACAGAAGGATAGTGCGAATGGTAGAAAAAGAACCAAGGATAACTGCCAAAGAGATACAAGCTGAACTCCAAGGTGAAGGTACGTCAGTTTCTGATCGCACCATCCGTCGCTTTTTGAGCGAAAGTGGGCTCCATGGAAGAAGACCCAGGAGGACTCCACTTTTGAAAGAAAAACATAAAAAAGCCAGACTGGAATTTGCTAAAATGCATATTGACAAGCCACAATCCTTCTGGGAGAATGTCCTTTGGACAGATGAGTCAAAACTGGAGCTTTTTGGCAAGTCACATCAGCTCTGTGTTCACAGACGAAAAAATGAAGCTTTCAAAGAAAAGAACACCATACCTACAGTGAAACATGGAGGAGGCTCGGTTATGTTTTGGGGCTGCTTTGCTGCGCCTGGCACAGGTTGCCTTGAATCTGTGCAGGGCACAATGAAATCTCAAGACTATCAAGGCATTCTGGAGCGAAACGTACTGCCCAGTGTCAGAAAGCTCTGTCTCAGTCGCAGGTCATGGGTCCTCCAACAGGATAATGACCCAAAACACACAGCTAAAAGCACCCAAGAATGGATAAGAACAAAACATTGGACTATTCTGAAGTGGCCATCTATGAGTCCTGATCTGAATCCTATCGAACATCTATGGAAAGAGCTGAAACTTGCAGTCTGGAGAAGGCACCCATCAAACCTGAGACAGCTGGAGCAGTTTGCTCAGGAAGAGTGGGCCAAACTACCTGTTAACAGGTGCAGAAGTCTCATTGAGAGCTACAGAAAACGTTTGATTGCAGTGATTTCCTCTAAAGGTTGTGCAACAAAATACTAGGTTAGCGGTCCCATCATTTTTGTCCATGCCATTTTCATTTGTTTTCTTATTTACAATATTATGTTGAATAAAAAATCAAAAGCAAAGTCTGATTTCTATTAAATATGGAATAAACAATGGCGGATGCCAATTACTTTTGTCAGTTTCAAGTTATTTCAGAGAAAATTGTGCATTCTTCGTTTTTTGTGGAGGGGTACCAAATTTGAGCACGTCTGTAGGTATTTTTCTTAATATAATTTTACTTACATTTTGACAGTCCACTTCAAATTCACACTGGGTGGAGAGGCAGGAAGCCCTATTAAACTCCATTTCATCTTCACCTGAATTGGAAACCTCTTCATCGGACAGCTGTAAAACAGTAATAATTTAGTGTATAATAAAGTAGATTTTACATTTATTTAAATTCAGAATTCTCATTTTTGCAATCTATTTTTTGGGTGGTTCAAACTACAGTCAGACGTATACCCTTCCCTCATATCAACACAGTTGTAACTTTGTTTATTTTGGTTAGAGGTCTACAATGTAGCAGCCTACTTCAAGTTCAAAGTAGTATAATTGCTTATAGCCACATTGATCTCAGGGGAATCCTCATGCAACTGGTGTTCGAGGCCGCAGGGCGAGTTATATTAAAACATATTTCTACCACGAAAACCATTTGAAATGTACAGTTTTTATCTATAAAACCGGATCATTAAGACATGCTTTAATTTACTCCTTAGAATTAATACTCTCGTAGGGTTAAATGGCATTCCCTTGTGATTTTGTATTGGAGCTATGAAATAGCTGAGCGAGATCCAGGGAAACTGAATTACACTCTTCTGTAAAGCCGATTCACCCATACATAAATAAAGTAAACATCTGAAGCACATTTTTTTTTTAAGTGTCCTATAATATAACTCAATGTATGGGATATCGAATTGCCTTTACACTTCCTTTCAAATAACGAATATAAGAGTAGAATTATCCCTCGGTAACATTATATCCAAAACCTATATTTTTCGGCAGGACAGTTCTCCTCGTGGTTTTCAAGAAGTCCTGTTTCATCACCGAGGAAGAAAACTTGATCAGGTGTTAGGACAGTGTTAAGGGAAGTCTCAGTTGGTTCCTCCTCATTTTCCGTTGAGCAGCCAGGCTGGCTATAAGTACATTCATTTATTTCTATCCCTCTCCTTACTTTTGTCATACGAGGCATATCTTCTTCTGCTTCATGATGTAAGAAACGTTTATGACACCCTCTCCATTTCAATAAAAGTCACCTTATCGGAGAGTAAACTGTCAACAAAAGAGAGAAGTGCTGCTGACTGCCTGCATGGCGCGCGCCCTACTTTTCAAATGTACCTGCACGAGACCAGCAAAGTGACCGTTTGTGTTTGACAGGTGGCTCCCACAGTATTACATACCACTTCATGGAGCAGTAAAGAGATGGAGAAAATGTCATTTGCATTGTTTGATTTTTTTTGAAGAGAATGCGATAGAAATTGGCAAGAAAGAGTGGATTGTAGAATTTGATGAACGTAGTTACAAAAATAATGTAATTGAAACCAAAAATGTTTATGAGATGGTGGACTTAAACCTAGTGGAAAAGGGGACCTTCAAAAGAAAAATCCAAAATGGTTAACCTGTCCATCTTATGTACTGGCAATAGGTAAGACAAAGTGTAATGCTCTATATCAATTTGTCAATCAACTAAAAAGATTAAATAATGCTGAGGAAACTGAAGGTATGGGATGGACACCCTTGCTTACAGTAAACAGTATATATATATATATATATATATATATATATATATATATATATATATATATATATATATATATATATATATATATATATACAGTGCCTTGCATAAGTATTCACCCCCCTTGGACTTTTCCACATTTTGTAATATTACAACCTGGAATTAAAATGGATTTAATTAGGATTTTTTGTGACTGATCTACACAAAATAGTCCATAATGTCAAAGTGGGGAAAAAAAATCTACATATTTTTCAAAATTATTTACAAATAAAAAACTGTCTTGATTGCATAAGTATTCACCCCCTTTGCTGTGACACCCCTAAATAAGCTCTGGTGCAACCAATTGCCTTCAGAAGTCACATAATTAGTTGAATGGAGTCCACCTGTGTGCAATTAAAGTGTCACATGACCTCAGATTAAATACACCTGTTTCTGGAAGGCCACAGTTTGTTAAAGAGCATATCAAAACAAACAGCATCATGAAGACCAAGGAGCTATCTAAACAATTCTGGGATAAAGTTCTGGAGAAGCACCAATCAGGGTTGGGTTATAAAAAAATATCCCAAACTTTGAACATCCCCCGGAGCACCGTTAAATCCATTATTAAGAAATGGAAAGAATATGGCACAACCGCGACTCTGCTTAGAGAAGGCCGTCCACCAAAATTCAGTGACCAGGTAAGGAGGGCATAAGTCAGAGAAGCAACCAAGAGGTCAATGGTAACTCTGAAGGAGCTGGAGAGATCCACAGCTGAGATGGGAGAAACCGTCCATGGGACAACTATAACCCGGGCGCTCCACAAAGCTGGGCTTTATGGAAGAGTGGCGAGAAGAAAGCCATTTCTGAAAAAAACCCATATCAAATCCTGTTTGGATTTTGCCAAAAGGCATGTGGGAGACACAGCAAACATGTGGAAAAGGGTTCTCTGGTCTAATGAGACCAAAATTGAACTTTTTGGCCTTAGCGCAAAACGCTATGTGTGGCGCAAAGCCAACACTGCTCATCACCCTGAGAACACCATCCCCACGGTGAAGCATGGTGGTGGCAGCATGTTATAACATGTTATGGGGATGCTTTTCATCGGCAGGGACTGGGAAACTGGTCAGGACTGAGGGCAAGATGGATGGAGCCAAATACAGGGAAATTCTAGAGGAAAACCTGTTTCAGTCTGCAAGAGGACCAGTGACTGGGAAGGTTCACCTTCCAGCAGGACAATGACCCTAAACACACAGCCAAAGCTACACTGGAGTGGTTTAAAAACAAGAACCTGAATGTCTTAGAATGGCCCAGTCAAAGCCCAGACATCAATCCGATTGAGAATCTGTGGCAAGACTTGAAAATTGCTGTTCACCAACGGTCCCCATCCAACTTGACAGAGCTTGAGCAATTTTGCCAAGAAGAATGGGCAAAATTTGCAGGATTCAGATGTGCAAAGCTGGTAGAGACTTACCCAAAGCCAAAGGTGCTTCTACCAAGTATTGACTCAGGGGGGTGAATACTTATGCAACCAACAAATGTCTTTTTTTTTGTTTAATTAAACAAAACAAAAAATGTGTCACAATAAAAAATATTTTGCACCTTCAAAGTGTTAAGTATGTTGTGTAAATCAAATGGTAAAAATCCCAATTAAATACATTTTAATTCCAGGTTGTAACACTACAAAATGTGGAAAAGTCCAAGGGGGGTGAATACTTATGCAAGGCACTGTATATATATTGTGACATTTACTTTTTTTGTTTTAATGAACTAGCCTACATACTAAACAGTGAACATACAATCAATACTGCTGTATAATCATAACTCTTACTCTAAGTTACTGAGGTAAAATTATACCTAATTCTCTCAGAACACTACCTTCACTTTAAAAGCTGTTATTACTACTTTGTATGGTATTTTCGTATTACTATTGATATCTATAGTAACATACAAATCAAGGCTATTTTCACCTTAGTACGAGAACATTATGGGGTACCATGTTTCCGTTACAAGGTGTATAAAGACCCACTGTTGAATTTTAACCAGTGTAGGCACAGTATAAATATGATTAAATATGAACTATTTTTTAGGGGACTGGCAGACTGTTTCACAAAAAGCAAAGTGTATACTTAATTATGAAAAGGAGGAAACCCCTTCCAAGTGTAAGCGGGATAAATGCCGGGACCAAAACAACTATCATGACAATGATAGAAATACTTTAATGTGGCCTAATATTTATTTTTAAGAATGTGAAGTGCAGACTAATCTAATCATAACTATATAATATAACGCATTTAGTCATAAATACTACAAATAATAAAATAAAATATAAAAATAATAAACAGCAAAAGACAGCTAACATTTCAACATATACTTTAGAACTCCCAGATATACTGGAACGAGTGGAATTACTGAAAATGGATTTGTCCACCACCAACTATGCCAACACCAATATACAACAATGGGGGAAAAGAGAGATGAGGTAGGAAAATTGTGTTATTTAGGTTACTACCCGATGACCGTCTGCAGGCTTAGTAATGCCCTGAACCAAAGGCGAGGGAGCATAATACTAAGGTATAACCCGAACAAGAGGGTGTTACTATATGGAGAGGTTTGTCTCCAAAAATACTGAAGTACACAGTATCCATGGCGTAAAAGTGATAAAAAGGAGGTATTTTCATGCAGTTTGATATATGTATATATTATATAACTATTTCACTTACCCACACCTTTGTTTATGATTTTAGAAGGTACAACGGACTGAAAAAGCGTCAGTATCAAAAAGGAAGCTACAGATGTGTTGTCACAAAGACACAATGAAGCTAACTGCAGACCTATTACGGGTATTTCACACTGCTGAAGAACTTGCCAATAAATCCCTGACTGGATTCAAATCCAATGCACATAAGGATTCACAAGCAAAACAACCCCTTAATCCAGATATTGTGGATGCGATTATTGGTAAGAACAATCACATTTTAATTCTGTAAAAGCTTGTATAAGCAAGCAATAACGCATGAAAAGGCATGCAGTTTTACTGAGGTTGCCAGGCTGTGGTAGGTGTCTATTTTATACTTAAACTTATGGTCAGGTATGAAGGCTTTAGAAGCTCTATTTGGAATTATTGTCCCTATTTACTAATCTTTAAGGAGTGTTCTGATGTTCGAATGTTTTGTTAAGGACTATTACTTTAAATCCTTTTTGACTTAATAATGTTTAAAGTAATAAAAGCCATTGAGACTACTTTGTTTTAGGTCTTATTCAGATTTTTAAAGCATTATTTAAACTCCAAACATGTGTATTGATACTGAAGCATTCCTTAAAACACTTTAGTAAATAGAGCCCATTATTTGAATATTATTACTACATAAATGTAGTTTGAAATATAGGACCCTATTCTTAAAACTTTTGGGCCATGTAGCCTAGTTAGTATACTTACCAAAGGTCGGTTCTCCCTTGCACCATCTGATGGTTGGAATCAGGCACCTTTGGCAGCAATTACAGCCATGAGTCTATTTGGATAAGACTCTACCAGCTTTGCACATCTGGACACTGCAATTTTTGCCCATTCTTCTTTGCAAAATTGCTCAAGCTCCGTCAAGTTGGATGGGGACCTTTGGTGAACAGCAATTTTCTACTCTTTCCACATATTCTCAATTAGATTGAGGTCCGGGCTTTGACTGGGCCACTCCAGGACATTGACCTTTTTGTTTTTAAGCCACTCCAGTGTGGCTTTGGCTGTATGTTTGGGGTCATTGTCCTGCTGGAAGATGAATCTTCTCCCAAGTCCCAGGTCTCTTGCAGACTTCAGCAGGTTTTCCTTCAGGATGTCTCTGTACTTTGCCGCATCCATTTTGCCCTCTATCTTCACAAGCTTTCCAGGCCCTGACGCAGAGAAGCATCCCCATAGCATGATGCTGCCACCACCATGCTTCACGGTAGCGATGGTGTTCTCAGGATGATGTGCGGTGTTAGGCTTACGCCAAACATAGCGCTTAGCGTTGAGGCCAAAAAGCTCTATTCTGGTCTCATCAGACCATAGAATCTTCTTCCACTTGGTCTCAGAGTCTCCCACATGCCTTCTGGGAAACTCTAGCCGAGATATGATGCAAGTTTTTTTCTTTTTGCCACTCTCCCATAAAGGCCAGTTTTGTGAAGCACACGGGCTATTGTTGGCGTATGCACAGTGTCTCCCAGCTCAGCCGTGGAACACTGTAACTCCTTTAGAGTTGCCATAGGCCTCTTGGTGGCCTCCCTGACTAGTGCCCTATACGCCCGGATACTACGTTTTTGAGGACGGCCTGTTCTAGACAGATTCACAGTTGTGCCATATTCTCTCCATTTCTTAATAATGGACTTTACTGTGCTCTGAGAGGATATTCAATGCCTTGGAAATGTTCTTATATCCTACCCCTGATTGGTGCTTTTGAAGAACCTTATTCCGGATTTGCTTTGAATGTTCCTTCATCTTCATGATGTAGTTTTTGTTAGGAAATGTACTAACCAACTGTGGGACCTCCCAGAGACAGGTGTATTTAACCTGAAATCATGTGAAACACCTTAATTGCACACAGGTGGACTCCATTCAACTAATTATGTGACTTCTACAGACAATTGGATGCACCAGAGCTTCTTTAGGTGTGTCATAGCAAAGGGGGTGAATACTTATGCAATCAATTATTTTCTGTTTTAGATTTGTAATTAATTTAGAACAATTTGTAGATTTTATTTTTCACTTTGACATTATGGACTTTTCTTGTGTTGATCAGTGGCAAACATAGCGCTTAGAGTTGAGGCCAAAAAGCTCTATTTTGGTCTCATCAGACCATAGAATCTTCTTCCACTTGGTCTCAGAGTCTCCCACATGCCTTCTGGGAAACTCTAGCCGAGATTTGATGCGAGTTTTTTTCAACAATGGCTTTCTTTTTGCCACTCTCCCATAAAGGCCAGTTTTGTGAAGCACCCGGGCTATTGTTGCCATATGCACAGTGTCTCCCAGCTCAGCCGTGGAACACTGTAACTCCTTTAGAGTTGCCATAGGCCTCTTGGTGGCCTCCCTGACTAGTGCCCTATACGCCCGGATACTCCGTTTTTGAGGACGGCCTGTTCTAGACAGATTCACAGTTGTGCCATATTCTCTCCATTTCTTAATAATGGACTTTACTGTGCTCTGAGAGGATATTCAATGCCTTGGAAATGTTCTTATATCCTACCCCTGATTGGTGCTTTTGAAGAACCTTATTCCGGATTTGCTTTGAATGTTCCTTCATCTTCATGATGTAGTTTTTGTTAGGAAATGTACTAACCAACTGTGGGACCTCCCAGAGACAGGTGTATTTAACCTGAAATCATGTGAAACACCTTAATTGCACATAGGAGGACTCCATTCAACTAATTATGTGACTTCTAAAGACAACTGGTTGCACCAGAGCTTATTTTGGTGTGTCATAGCAAAGGGGGTGAATACTTATGCAATCAATTATTTTCTGTTTTATATTTGTAATTAATTTAGAACAATTTGTAGATTTTATTTTTCACTTTGACATTATGGACTTTTCTTGTGTTGATCAGTGGCAAACATAGCGCTTAGCGTTGAGGCCAAAAAGCTCTATTTTGGTCTCATCAGACCATAGAATCTTCTTCCACTTGGTCTCAGAGTCTCCCACATGCCTTCTTGGAAACTCTAGCCGAGATTTGATGCGAGTTTTTTTCAACAATGGCTTTCTTTTTGCCACTCTCCCATAAAGGCCAGTTTTGTGAAGCACCCGGGCTATTGTTGCCATATGTACAGTGTCTCCCAGCTCAGCCGTGGAACACTGTAACTCCTTTAGAGTTGCCATAGGCCTCTTGGTGGCCTCCCTGACTAGTGCCCTATATGCCCGGATACTCCGTTTTTGAGGACGGCCTGTTCTAGACAGATTCACAGTTGTGCCATATTCTCTCCATTTCTTAATAATGGACTTTACTGTGCTCTGAGAGGATATTCAATGCCTTGGAAATGTTCTTATATCCTACCCCTGATTGGTGCTTTTGAAGAACATTATTCCGGATTTGCTTTGAATGTTCCTTCATCTTCATGATGTAGTTTTTGTTAGGAAATGTACTAACCAACTGTGGGACCTCCCAGAGACAGGTGTATTTAACCTGAAATCATGTGAAACACCTTAATTGCACACAGGTGGACTCCATTCAACTAATTATGTGACTTCTAAAGACAATTGGTTGCACCAGAGCTTATTTTGGTGTGTCATAGCAAAGGGGGTGAATACTTATGCAATCAATTATTTTCTGTTTTATATTTGTAATTAATTTAGAACAATTTGTAGATTTTATTTTTCACTTTGACATTATGGACTTTTCTTGTGTTGATCAGTGGCAAACAGCGCTTAGCGTTGAGGCCAAAAAGCTCTATTTTGGTCTCATCAGACCATAGAATCTTCTTCCACTTGGTCTCAGAGTCTCCCACATGCCTTCTGGGAAACTCTAGCCGAGATTTGATGCGAGTTTTTTTCAACAATAGCTTTCTTTTTGCCACTCTCCCATAAAGGCCAGTTTTGTGAAGCACCCGGGCTATTGTTGCCATATGTACAGTGTCTCCCAGCTCAGCCGTGGAACACTGTATCTCCTTTAGAGTTGCCATAGGCCTCTTGGTGGCCTCCCTGACTAGTTCCCTATACGCCTGGATACTCCGTTTTTGAGGGCGGCCTGTTCTAGACAGATTAACAGTTGTGCCATATTCTCTCCATTTCTTAATAATGGACTTTACTGTGCTCTGAGAGGATATTCAATGCCTTGGAAATGTTCTTATATCCTACCCCTGATTGGTGCTTTTGAAGAACCTTATTCCGGATTTGCTTTGAATGTTCCTTCATCTTCATGATGTAGTTTTTGTTAGGAAATGTACTAACCAACTGTGGGACCTCCCAGAGACAGGTGTATTTAACCTGAAATCATGTGAAACACCTTAATTGCACACAGGTGGACTCCATCCAACTAATTATGTGACTTCTAAAGACAATTGGTTGCACCAGAGCTTATTTAGGTGTGTCATAGCAAAGGGGGTGAATACTTATGCAATCAATTATTTTCTGTTTTATATTTGTAATTAATTTAGAACAATTTGTAGATTTTATTTTTCACTTTGACATTATGGACTTTTCTTGTGTTGATCAGTGGCAAACATAGCGCTTAGCGTTGAGGCCAAAAAGCTCTATTTTGGTCTCATCAGACCATAGAATCTTCTTCCACTTGGTCTCAGAGTCTCCCACATGCCTTCTGGGAAACTCTAGCCGAGATTTGATGCAAGTTTTTTTCAACAATGGCTTTCTTTTTGCCACTCTCCCATAAAGGCCAGTTTTGTGAAGCACCCGGGCTATTGTTGCCATATGCACAGTGTCTCCCACCTCAGCCGTGGAACACTGTATCTCCTTTAGAGTTGCCATAGGCCTCTTGGTGGCCTCCCTGACTAGTTCCCTATACGCCTGGATACTCCGTTTTTGAGGGCGGCCTGTTCTAGACAGATTAACAGTTGTGCCATATTCTCTCCATTTCTTAATAATGGACTTTACTGTGCTCTGAGAGGATATTCAATGCCTTGGAAATGTTCTTATATCCTACCCCTGATTGGTGCTTTTGAAGAACCTTATTCCGGATTTGCTTTGAATGTTCCTTCATCTTCATGATGTAGTTTTTGTTAGGAAATGTACTAACCAACTGTGGGACCTCCCAGAGACAGGTGTATTTAACCTGAAATCATGTGAAACACCTTAATTGCACACAGGTGGACTCCATCCAACTAATTATGTGACTTCTAAAGACAATTGGTTGCACCAGAGCTTATTTAGGTGTGTCATAGCAAAGGGGGTGAATACTTATGCAATCAATTATTTTCTGTTTTATATTTGTAATTAATTTAGAACAATTTGTAGATTTTATTTTTCACTTTGACATTATGGACTTTTCTTGTGTTGATCAGTGGCAAACATAGCGCTTAGCGTTGAGGCCAAAAAGCTCTATTTTGGTCTCATCAGACCATAGAATCTTCTTCCACTTGGTCTCAGAGTCTCCCACATGCCTTCTGGGAAACTCTAGCCGAGATTTGATGCAAGTTTTTTTCAACAATGGCTTTCTTTTTGCCACTCTCCCATAAAGGCCAGTTTTGTGAAGCACCCGGGCTATTGTTGCCATATGCACAGTGTCTCCCAGCTCAGCCGTGGAACACTGTAACTCCTTTAGAGTTGCCATAGGCCTCTTGGTGGCCTCCCTGACTAGTGCCCTATACGCCCGGATACTCCGTTTTTGAGGACGGCCTGTTCTAGACAGATTCACAGTTGTGCCATATTCTCTCCATTTCTTAATAATGGACTTTACTGTGCTCTGAGAGGATATTCAATGCCTTGGAAATGTTCTTATATCCTACCCCTGATTGGTGCTTTTGAAGAACCTTATTCCGGATTTGCTTTGAATGTTCCTTCATCTTCATCATGTAGTTTTTGTTAGGAAATGTACTAACCAACTGTGGGACCTCCCAGAGACAGGTGTATTTAACCTGAAATCATGTGAAACACCTTAATTGCACACAGGTGGACTCCATTCAACTAATTATGTGACTTCTAAAGACAATTGGTTGCACCAGAGCTTATTTAGGTGTGTCATAGCAAAGGGGGTGAATACTTATGCAATCAATTATTTTCTGTTTTATATTTGTAATTAATTTAGAACAATTTGTAGACTTTATTTTTCACTTTGACATTATGGACTTTTCTTGTGTTGATCAGTGGCAAACATAGCGCTTAGCGTTGAGGCCAAAAAGCTCTATTTTGGTCTCATCAGACCATAGAATCTTCTTCCACTTGGTCTCAGAGTCTCCCACATGCCTTCTGGGAAACTCTAGCCGAGATTTGATGCGAGTTTTTTTCAACAATGGCTTTCTTTTTGCCACTCTCCCATAAAGGCCAGTTTTGTGAAGCACCCGGGCTATTGTTGCCATATGCACAGTGTCTCCCAGCTCAGCCGTGGAACACTGTAACTCCTTTAGAGTTGCCATAGGCCTCTTGGTGGCCTCCCTGACTAGTGCCCTATACGCCCGGATACTCCGTTTTTGAGGACGGCCTGTTCTAGACAGATTCACAGTTGTGCCATATTCTCTCCATTTCTTAATAATGGACTTTACTGTGCTCTGAGAGGATATTCAATGCCTTGGAAATGTTCTTATATCCTACCCCTGATTGGTGCTTTTGAAGAACCTTATTCCGGATTTGCTTTGAATGTTCCTTCATCTTCATGATGTAGTTTTTGTTAGGAAATGTACTAACCAACTGTGGGACCTCCCAGAGACAGGTGTATTTAACCTGAAATCATGTGAAACACCTTAATTGCACACAGGTGGACTCCACTCAACTAATTATGTGACTTCTAAAGACAATTGGTTGCACCAGAGCTTATTTAGGTGTGTCATAGCAAAGGGGGTGAATACTTATGCAATCAATTATTTTCTGTTTTATATTTGTAATTAATTTAGAACAATTTGTAGATTTTATTTTTCACTTTGACAATATGGACTTTTCTTGTGTTGATCAGTGGCAAACATAGCGCTTAGCGTTGAGGCCAAAAAGCTCTATTTTGGTCTCATCAGACCATAGAATCTTCTTCCACTTGGTCTCAGAGTCTCCCACATGCCTTCTGGGAAACTCTAGCCGAGATTTGATGCGAGTTTTTTTCAACAATGGCTTTCTTTTTGCCACTCTCCCATAAAGGCCAGTTTTGTGAAGCACCCGGGCTATTGTTGCCATATGCACAGTGTCTCCCAGCTCAGCCGTGGAACACTGTAACTCCTTCAGAGTTGCCATAGGCCTCTTGGTGGCCTCCCTGACTAGTGCCCTATACGCCCGGATACTCCGTTTTTGAGGACGGCCTGTTCTAGACAGATTCACAGTTGTGCCATATTCTCTCCAATTTTTAATAATGGACTTTGCTGTGCTCTGAGAGATATTCAATGCCTTGGAAATGTTCTTATATCCTACCCCTGATTGGTGCTTTTGAAGAACCTTATTCCGGATTTGCTTTGAATGTTCCTTCATCTTCATGATGTAGTTTTTGTTAGGAAATGTACTAACCAACTGTGGGACCTCCCAGAGACAGGTGTATTTAACCTGAAATCATGTGAAACACCTTAATTGCACACAGGTGGACTCCATTCAAATAATTATGTGACTTCTAAAGACAACTGGTTGCACCAGAGCTTATTTAGGTGTGTCATAGCAAAGGGGGTGAATACTTATGCAATCAATTATTTTCTGTTTTATATTTGTAATTAATTTAGAACAATTTGTAGATTTTATTTTTCACTTTGACATTATGGACTTTTCTTGTGTTGATCAGTGGCAAACATAGCGCTTAGCGTTGAGGCCAAAAAGCTCTATTTTGGTCTCATCAGACCATAGAATCTTCTTCCACTTGGTCTCAGAGTCTCCCACATGCCTTCTGGGAAACTCTAGCCGAGATTTGATGCGAGTATTTTTCAACAATGGCTTTCTTTTTGCCACTCTCCCATAAAGGCCAGTTTTGTGAAGCACCCGGGCTATTGTTGCCATATGCACAGTGTCTCCCAGCTCAGCCGTGGAACACTGTAACTCCTTCAGAGTTGCCATAGGCCTCTTGGTGGCCTCCCTGACTAGTGCCCTATACGCCCGGATACTCCGTTTTTGAGGACGGCCTGTTCTAGACAGATTCACAGTTGTGCCATATTCTCTCCATTTCTTAATAATGGACTTTACTGTGCTCTGAGAGGATATTCAATGCCTTGGAAATGTTCTTATATCCTACCCCTGATTGGTGGTTTTGAAGAACCTTATTCCGGATTTGCTTTGAATGTTCCTTCATCTTCATGATGTAGTTTTTGTTAGGAAATGTACTAACCAACTGTGGGACCTCCCAGAGACAGGTGTATTTACCTCAAATCATGTGAAACACCTTAATTGCACACAGGTGGACTCCACTCAACTAATTATGTGACTTCTAAAGACAATTGGTTGCACCAGAGCTTATTTAGGTGTGTCATAGCAAAGGGGGTGAATACTTATGCAATCAATTATTTTCTGTTTTATATTTGTAATTAATTTAGAACAATTTGTAGATTTTATTTTTCACTTTGACATTATGGACTTTTCTTGTGTTGATCAGTGGCAAACATAGCGCTTAGCGTTGAGGCCAAAAAGCTCTATTTTGGTCTCATCAGACCATAGAATCTTCTTCCACTTGGTCTCAGAGTCTCCCACATGCCTTCTGGGAAACTCTAGCCGAGATTTGATGCGAGTTTTTTTCAACAATGGCTTTCTTTTTGCCACTCTCCCATAAAGGCCAGTTTTGTGAAGCACCCGGGCTATTGTTGCCATATGCACAGTGTCTCCCAGCTCAGCCGTGGAACACTGTAACTCCTTCAGAGTTGCCATAGGCCTCTTGGTGGCCTCCCTGACTAGTGCCCTATACGCCCGGATACTCCGTTTTTGAGGACGGCCTGTTCTAGACAGATTCACAGTTGTGCCATATTCTCTCCAATTTTTAATAATGGACTTTGCTGTGCTCTGAGAGATATTCAATGCCTTGGAAATGTTCTTATATCCTACCCCTGATTGGTGCTTTTGAAGAACCTTATTCCGGATTTGCTTTGAATGTTCCTTCATCTTCATGATGTAGTTTTTGTTAGGAAATGTACTAACCAACTGTGGGACCTCCCAGAGACAGGTGTATTTAACCTGAAATCATGTGAAACACCTTAATTGCACACAGGTGGACTCCATTCAAATAATTATGTGACTTCTAAAGACAACTGGTTGCACCAGAGCTTATTTAGGTGTGTCATAGCAAAGGGGGTGAATACTTATGCAATCAATTATTTTCTGTTTTATATTTGTAATTAATTTAGAACAATTTGTAGATTTTATTTTTCACTTTGACATTATGGACTTTTCTTGTGTTGATCAGTGGCAAACATAGCGCTTAGCGTTGAGGCCAAAAAGCTCTATTTTGGTCTCATCAGACCATAGAATCTTCTTCCACTTGGTCTCAGAGTCTCCCACATGCCTTCTGGGAAACTCTAGCCGAGATTTGATGCGAGTATTTTTCAACAATGGCTTTCTTTTTGCCACTCTCCCATAAAGGCCAGTTTTGTGAAGCACCCGGGCTATTGTTGCCATATGCACAGTGTCTCCCAGCTCAGCCGTGGAACACTGTAACTCCTTCAGAGTTGCCATAGGCCTCTTGGTGGCCTCCCTGACTAGTGCCCTATACGCCCGGATACTCCGTTTTTGAGGACGGCCTGTTCTAGACAGATTCACAGTTGTGCCATATTCTCTCCATTTCTTAATAATGGACTTTACTGTGCTCTGAGAGGATATTCAATGCCTTGGAAATGTTCTTATATCCTACCCCTGATTGGTGGTTTTGAAGAACCTTATTCCGGATTTGCTTTGAATGTTCCTTCATCTTCATGATGTAGTTTTTGTTAGGAAATGTACTAACCAACTGTGGGACCTCCCAGAGACAGGTGTATTTACCTCAAATCATGTGAAACACCTTAATTGCACACAGGTGGACTCCACTCAACTAATTATGTGACTTCTAAAGACAATTGGTTGCACCAGAGCTTATTTAGGTGTGTCATAGCAAAGGGGGTGAATACTTATGCAATCAATTATTTTCTGTTTTATATTTGTAATTAATTTAGAACAATTTGTAGATTTTATTTTTCACTTTGACATTATGGACTTTTCTTGTGTTGATCAGTGGCAAACATAGCGCTTAGCGTTGAGGCCAAAAAGCTCTATTTTGGTCTCATCAGACCATAGAATCTTCTTCCACTTGGTCTCAGAGTCTCCAACATGCCTTCTGGGAAACTCTAGCCGAGATTTGATGCGAGTTTTTTTCAACAATGGCTTTCTTTTTGCCACTCTCCCATAAAGGCCAGTTTTGTGAAGCACCCGGGCTATTGTTGCCATATGCACAGTGTCTCCCAGCTCAGCCGTGGAACACTGTAACTCCTTCAGAGTTGCCATAGGCCTCTTGGTGGCCTCCCTGACTAGTGCCCTATACGCCCGGATACTCCGTTTTTGAGGACGGCCTGTTCTAGACAGATTCACAGTTGTGCCATATTCTCTCCAATTTTTAATAATGGACTTTGCTGTGCTCTGAGAGATATTCAATGCCTTGGAAATGTTCTTATATCCTACCCCTGATTGGTGCTTTTGAAGAACCTTATTCCGGATTTGCTTTGAATGTTCCTTCATCTTCATGATGTAGTTTTTGTTAGGAAATGTACTAACCAACTGTGGGACCTCCCAGAGACAGGTGTATTTAATCTGAAATCATGTGAAACACCTTAATTGCACACAGGTGGACTCCATTCAAATAATTATGTGACTTCTAAAGACAACTGGTTGCACCAGAGCTTATTTAGGTGTGTCATAGCAAAGGGGGTGAATACTTATGCAATCAATTATTTTCTGTTTTATATTTGTAATTAATTTAGAACAATTTGTAGATTTTATTTTTCACTTTGACATTATGGACTTTTCTTGTGTTGATCAGTGGCAAACATAGCGCTTAGCGTTGAGGCCAAAAAGCTCTATTTTGGTCTCATCAGACCATAGAATCTTCTTCCACTTGGTCTCAGAGTCTCCCACATGCCTTCTGGGAAACTCTAGCCGAGATTTGATGCGAGTTTTTTTCAACAATGGCTTTCTTTTTGCCACTCTCCCATAAAGGCCAGTTTTGTGAAGCACCCGGGCTATTGTTGCCATATGCACAGTGTCTCCCAGCTCAGCCGTGGAACACTGTAACTCCTTTAGAGTTGCCATAGGCCTCTTGGTGGACTCCCTGACTAGTGCCCTATACGCCCGGATACTCAGTTTTTGAGGACGGCCTGTTCTAGACAGATTCACAGTTGTGCCATATTCTCTCCAATTTTTAATAATGGACTTTACTGTGCTCTGAGAGGATATTCAATGCCTTGGAAATGTTCTTATATCCTACCCCTGATTGGTGCTTTTGAAGAACCTTATTCCGGATTTGCTTTGAATGTTCCTTCATCTTCATGATGTAGTTTTTGTTAGGAAATGTACTAACCAACTGTGGGACCTCCCAGAGACAGGTGTATTTAACCTGAAATCATGTGAAACACCTTAATTGCACACAGGTGGACTCCACTCAACTAATTATGTGACTTCTAAAGACAATTGGTTGCACCAGAGCTTATTTAGGTGTGTCATAGCAAAGGGGGTGAATACTTATGCAATCAATTATTTTCTGTTTTATATTTGTAATTAATTTAGAACAATTTGTAGATTTTATTTTTCACTTTGACATTATGGACTTTTCTTGTGTTGATCAGTGGCAAACATAGCGCTTAGCTTTGAGGCCAAAAAGCTCTATTTTGGTCTCATCAGACCATAGAATCTTCTTCCACTTGGTCTCAGAGTCTCCCACATGCCTTCTGGGAAACTCTAGCCGAGATTTGATGCGAGTTTTTTTCAACAATGGCTTTCTTTTTGCCACTCTCCCATAAAGGCCAGTTTTGTGAAGCACCCGGGCTATTGTTGCCATATGCACAGTGTCTCCCAGCTCAGCCGTGGAACACTGTAACTCCTTTAGAGTTGCCATAGGCCTCTTGGTGGCCTCCCTGACTAGTGCCCTATACGCCCGGATACTCCGTTTTTGAGGACGGCCTGTTCTAGACAGATTCACAGTTGTGCCATATTCTCTCCAATTTTTAATAATGGACTTTACTGTGCTCTGAGAGGATATTCAATGCCTTGGAAATGTTCTTATATCCTACCCCTGATTGGTGCTTTTGAAGAACCTTATTCCGGATTTGCTTTGAATGTTCCTTCATCTTCATGATGTAGTTTTTGTTAGGAAATGTACTAACCAACTGTGGGACCTCCCAGAGACAGGTGTATTTAACCTGAAATCATGTGAAACACCTTAATTGCACACAGGTGGACTCCACTCAACTAATTATGTGACTTCTAAAGACAATTGGTTGCACCAGAGCTTATTTAGGTGTGTCATAGCAAAGGGGGTGAATACTTATGCAATCAATTATTTTCTGTTTTATATTTGTAATTAATTTAGAACAATTTGTAGATTTTATTTTTCACTTTGACATTATGGACTTTTCTTGTGTTGATCAGTGGCAAACATAGCGCTTAGCTTTGAGGCCAAAAAGCTCTATTTTGGTCTCATCAGACCATAGAATCTTCTTCCACTTGGTCTCAGAGTCTCCCACATGCCTTCTGGGAAACTCTAGCCGAGATTTGATGCGAGTTTTTTTCAACAATGGCTTTCTTTTTGCCACTCTCCCATAAAGGCCAGTTTTGTGAAGCACCCGGGCTATTGTTGCCATATGCACAGTGTCTCCCAGCTCAGCCGTGGAACACTGTAACTCCTTTAGAGTTGCCATAGGCCTCTTGGTGGCCTCCCTGACTAGTGCCCTATACGCCCAGATACTCCGTTTTTGAGGACGGCCTGTTCTAGACAGATTCACAGTTGTGCCATATTCTCTCCATTTCTTAATAATGGACTTTACTGTGCTCTGAGAGGATATTCAATGCCTTGGAAATGTTCTTATATCCTACCCCTGATTGGTGCTTTTGAAGAACCTTATTCCGGATTTGCTTTGAATGTTCCTTCATCTTCATGATGTAGTTTTTGTTAGGAAATGTACTAACCAACTGTGGGACCTCCCAGAGACAGGTGTATTTAACCTGAAATCATGTGAAACACCTTAATTGCACACAGGTGGACTCCACTCAACTAATTATGTGACTTCTAAAGACAATTGGTTGCACCAGAGCTTATTTAGGTGTGTCATAGCAAAGGGGGTGAATACTTATGCAATCAATTATTTTCTGTTTTATATTTGTAATTAATTTAGAACAATTTGTAGATTTTATTTTTCACTTTGACATTATGGACTTTTCTTGTGTTGATCAGTGGCAAACATAGCGCTTAGCGTTGAGGCCAAAAAGCTCTATTTTGGTCTCATCAGACCATAGAATCTTCTTCCACTTGGTCTCAGAGTCTCCCACATGCCTTCTGGGAAACTCTAGCCGAGATTTGATGCGAGTTTTTTTCAACAATGGCTTTCTTTTTGCCACTCTCCCATAAAGGCCAGTTTTGTGAAGCACCCGGGCTATTGTTGCCATATGCACAGTGTCTCCCAGCTCAGCCGTGGAACACTGTAACTCCTTTAGAGTTGCCATAGGCCTCTTGGTGGCCTCCCTGACTATTGCCCTATACGCCCGGATACTCCGTTTTTGAGGACGGCCTGTTCTAGACAGATTCACAGTTGTGCCATATTCTCTCCATTTCTTAATAATGGACTTTACTGTGCTCTGAGATGATATTCAATGCCTTGGAAATGTTCTTATATCCTACCCCTGATTGGTGCTTTTGAAGAACCTTATTCCGGATTTGCTTTGAATGTTCCTTCATCTTCATGATGTAGTTTTTGTTAGGAAATGTACTAACCAACTGTGGGACCTCCCAGAGACAGGTGTATTTAACCTGAAATCATGTGAAACACCTTAATTGCACACAGGTGGACTCCATTCAACTAATTATGTGACTTCTAAAGACAACTGGTTGCACCAGAGCTTATTTAGGTGTGTCATAGCAAAGGGGGTGAATACTTATGCAATCAATTATTTTCTGTTTTATATTTGTAATTAATTTAGAACAATTTGTAGATTTTATTTTTCACTTTGACATTATGGACTTTTCTTGTGTTGATCAGTGGCAAACATAGCGCTTAGCGTTGAGGCCAAAAAGCTCTATTTTGGTCTCATCAGACCATAGAATCTTCTTCCACTTGGTCTCAGAGTCTCCCACATGCCTTCTGGGAAACTCTAGCCGTGATTTGATGCGAGTTTTTTTCAACAATGGCTTTCTTTTTGCCACTCTCCCATAAAGACCAGTTTTGTGAAGCACCCGGGCTATTGTTGCCATATGCACAGTGTCTCCCAGCTCAGCCGTGGAACACTGTAACTCCTTTAGAGTTGCCATAGGCCTCTTGGTGGCCTCCCTGACTAGTGCCCTATACGCCCGGATACTCCGTTTTTGAGGACGGCCTGTTCTAGACAGATTCACAGTTGTGCCATATTCTCTCCATTTCTTAATAATGGACTTTACTGTGCTCTGAGAGGATATTCAATGCCTTGGAAATGTTCTTATATCCTACCCCTGATTGGTGCTTTTGAAGAACCTTATTCCGGATTTGCTTTGAATGTTCCTTCATCTTCATGATGTAGTTTTTGTTAGGAAATGTACTAACCAACTGTGGGACCTCCCAGAGACAGGTGTATTTAACCTGAAATCATGTGAAACACCTTAATTGCACACAGGTGGACTCCATTCAACTAATTATGTGACTTCTAAAGACAACTGGTTGCACCAGAGCTTATTTAGGTGTGTCATAGCAAAGGGGGTGAATACTTATGCAATCAATTATTTTCTGTTTTATATTTGTAATTAATTTAGAACAATTTGTAGATTTTATTTTTCACTTTGACATTATGGACTTTTCTTGTGTTGATCAGTGGCAAACATAGCGCTTAGCGTTGAGGCCAAAAAGCTCTATTTTGGTCTCATCAGATCATAGAATCTTCTTCCACTTGGTCTCAGAGTCTCCCACATGCCTTCTGGGAAACTCTAGGCGAGATTTGATGCGAGTTTTTTTCAACAATGGCTTTCTTTTTGCCACTCTCCCATAAAGGCCAGTTTTGTGAAGCACCCGGGCTATTGTTGCCATATGCACAGTGTCTCCCAGCTCAGCCGTGGAACACTGTAACTCCTTTAGAGTTGCCATAGGCCTCTTGGTGGCCTCCCTGACTATTGCCCTATACGCCCGGATACTCCGTTTTTGAGGACGGCCTGTTCTAGACAGATTCACAGTTGTGCCATATTCTCTCCATTTCTTAATAATGGACTTTACTGTGCTCTGAGATGATATTCAATGCCTTGGAAATGTTCTTATATCCTACCCCTGATTGGTGCTTTTGAAGAACCTTATTCCGGATTTGCTTTGAATGTTCCTTCATCTTCATGATGTAGTTTTTGTTAGGAAATGTACTAACCAACTGTGGGACCTCCCAGAGACAGGTGTATTTAACCTGAAATCATGTGAAACACCTTAATTGCACACAGGTGGACTCCATTCAACTAATTATGTGACTTCTAAAGACAACTGGTTGCACCAGAGCTTATTTAGGTGTGTCATAGCAAAGGGGGTGAATACTTATGCAATCAATTATTTTCTGTTTTATATTTGTAATTAATTTAGAACAATTTGTAGATTTTATTTTTCACTTTGACATTATGGACTTTTCTTGTGTTGATGAGTGGCAAACATAGCGCTTAGTGTTGAGGCCAAAAAGCTCTATTTTGGTCTCATCAGACCATAGAATCTTCTTCCACTTGGTCTCAGAGTCTCCCACATGCCTTCTGGGAAACTCTAGCCGAGATTTGATGCAAGTTTTTTTCAACAATGGCTTTCTTTTTGCCACTCTCCCATAAAGGCCAGTTTTGTGAAGCTCCCGGGCTATTGTTGCCATATGCACAGTGTCTCCCAGCTCAGCCGTGGAACACTGTAACTCCTTTAGAGTTGCCATAGGCCTCTTGGTGGCCTCCCTGACTAGTGCCCTATACGCCCGGATACTCAGTTTTTGAGGTCGGCCTGTTCTAGACAGATTCACAGTTGTGCCATATTCTCTCCATTTCTTAATAATGGACTTTACTGTGCTCTGAGATGATATTCAATGCCTTGGAAATGTTCTTATATCCTACCCCTGATTGGTGCTTTTGAAGAACCTTATTCCGGATTTGCTTTGAATGTTCCTTCATCTTCATGATGTAGTTTTTGTTAGGAAATGTACTAACCAACTGTGGGACCTCCCAGAGACAGGTGTATTTAACCTGAAATCATGTGAAACACCTTAATTGCACACAGGTGGACTCCATTCAACTAATTATGTGACTTCTAAAGACAACTGGTTGCACCAGAGCTTATTTAGGTGTGTCATAGCAAAGGGGGTGAATACTTATGCAATCAATTATTTTCTGTTTTATATTTGTAATTAATTTAGAACAATTTGTAGATTTTATTTTTCACTTTGACATTATGGACTTTTCTTGTGTTGATCAGTGGGAAACATAGCGCTTAGCGTTGAGGGCAAAAAGCTCTATTTTGGTCTCATCAGACCATAGAATCTTCTTCCACTTGGTCTCAGAGTCTCCCACATGCCTTCTGGGAAACTCTAGCCGAGATTTGATGCGAGTTTTTTTCAACAATGGCTTTCTTTTTGCCACTTTCCCAGAAAGGCCAGTTTTGTGAAGCACCCGGGCTATTGTTGCCATATGCACAGTGTCTCCCAGCTCAGCCGTGGAACACTGTAACTCCTTTAGAGTTGCCATAGGCCTCTTGGTGGCCTCCCTGACTAGTGCACTTCTCGCCCGGATACTCCGTTTTTGAGGACGGCCTGTTCTAGACAGATTCACAGTTGTGCCATTTTCTCTCCATTTCTTAATAATGGACTTTACTGTGGTCTGAGAGGATATTCAATGCCTTGGAAATGTTCTTATATCCTACCCCTGATTGGTGCTTTTGAAGAACCTTATTCCGGATTTGCTTTGAATGTTCCTTCATCTTCATCATGTAGTTTTTGTTAGGAAATGTACCAACCAACTGTGGGACCTCCCAGAGAGAGGTGTATTTAACCTGAAATCATGTTAAACACCTTAATTGCACACAGGTGGACTCCATTCAACTAATTATGTGACTTCTAAAGACAATTGGTTGCACCAGAGCTTATTTAGGTGAGTCATAGCAAAGGGGGTGAATACTTATGCAATCAATTATTTTCTGTTTTATATTTGTAATTAATTTAGAACAATTTGTAGATTTTATTTTTCACTTTGACATTATGGACTTTTCTTGTGTTGATCAGTGGCAAACATAGCGCTTAGCGTTGAGGCCAAAAAGCTCTATTTTGGTCTCATCAGACCATAGAATCTTCTTCCACTTGGTCTCAGAGTCTCCCACATGCCTTCTGGGAAACTCTAGGCGAGATTTGATGCGAGTTTTTTTCAACAATGGCTTTCTTTTTGCCACTCTCCCATAAAGGCCAGTTTTGTGAAGCACCCGGGCTATTGTTGCCATATGCACAGTGTCTCCCAGCTCAGCCGTGGAACACTGTAACTCCTTTAGAGTTGCCATAGGCCTCTTGGTGGCCTCCCTGACTATTGCCCTATACGCCCGGATACTCCGTTTTTGAGGACGGCCTGTTCTAGACAGATTCACAGTTGTGCCATATTCTCTCCATTTCTTAATAATGGACTTTACTGTGCTCTGAGATGATATTCAATGCCTTGGAAATGTTCTTATATCCTACCCCTGATTGGTGCTTTTGAAGAACCTTATTCCGGATTTGCTTTGAATGTTCCTTCATCTTCATCGTGTAGTTTTTGTTAGGAAATGTACTAACCAACTGTGGGACCTCCCAGAGACAGGTATATTTAACCTGAAATCATGTGAAACACCTTAATTGCACACAGGTGGACTCCACTCAACTAATTATGTGACTTCTAAAGACAATTGGTTGCACCAGAGCTTATTTAGGTGTGTCATAGCAAAGGGGGTGAATACTTATGCAATCAATTATTTTCTGTTTTATATTTGTAATTAATTTAGAACAATTTGTAGATTTTATTTTTCACTTTGACATTATGGACTTTTCTTGTGTTGATCAGTGGCAAACATAGCGCTTAGCTTTGAGGCCAAAAAGCTCTATTTTGGTCTCATCAGACCATAGAATCTTCTTCCACTTGGTCTCAGAGTCACCCACATGCCTTCTGGGAAACTCTAGCCGAGATTTGATGCGAGTTTTTTTCAACAATGGCTTTCTTTTTGCCACTCTCCCATAAAGACCAGTTTTGTGAAGCACCCGGGCTATTGTTGCCATATGCACAGTGTCTCCCAGCTCAGCCGTGGAACACTGTAACTCCTTTAGAGTTGCCATAGGCCTCTTGGTGGCCTCCCTGACTAGTGCCCTATACGCCCAGATACTCCGTTTTTGAGGACGGCCTGTTCTAGACAGATTCACAGTTGTGCCATATTCTCTCCATTTCTTAATAATGGACTTTACTGTGCTCTGAGATGATATTCAATGCCTTGGAAATGTTCTTATATCCTACCCCTGAATGGTGCTTTTGAAGAACCTTATTCCGGATTTGCTTTGAATGTTCCTTCATCTTCATCATGTAGTTTTTGTTAGGAAATGCACTAACCAACTGTGGGACCTCCCAGAGACAGGTGTATTTAACCTGAAATCATGTGAAACACCTTAATTGCACACAGGTGGACTCCACTCAACTAATTATGTGACTTCTAAAGACAATTGGTTGCACCAGAGCTTATTTAGGTGTGTCATAGCAAAGGGGGTGAATACTTATGCAATCAATTATTTTCTGTTTTATATTTGTAATTAATTTAGAACAATTTGTAGATTTTATTTTTCACTTTGACATTATGGACTTTTCTTGTGTTGATCAGTGGCAAACATAGCGCTTAGCGTTGAGGCCAAAAAGCTCTATTTTGGTCTCATCAGACCATAGAATCTTCTTCCACTTGGTCTCAGGAGTCTCCCACATGCCTTCTGGGAAACTCTAGCCGAGATTTGATGCGAGTTTTTTTTCAACAATGGCTTTCTTTTTGCCACTCTCCCCATAAAGGCCAGTTTTGTGAAGCACCCGGGCTATTGTTGCCATATGCACAGTGTCTCCCAGCTCAGCCGTGGAACACTGTAACTCCTTTAGAGTTGCCATAGGCCTCTTGGTGGCCTCCCTGACTAGTGCCCTATACGCCCGGATACTCCGTTTTTGAGGACGGCCTGTTCTAGACAGATTCACAGTTGTGCCATATTCTCTCCATTTCTTAATAATGGACTTTACTGTGCTCTGAGATGATATTCAATGCCTTGGAAATGTTCTTATATCCTACCCCTGATTGGTGCTTTTGAAGAACCTTATTCCGGATTTGCTTTGAATGTTCCTTCATCTTCATGATGTAGTTTTTGTTAGGAAATGTACTAACCAACTGTGGGACCTCCCAGAGACAGGTGTATTTAACCTGAAATCATGTGAAACACCTTAATTGCACACAGGTGGACTCCACTCAACTAATTATGTGAATTCTAAAGACAATTGGTTGCACCAGAGCTTATTTAGGTGTGTCATAGCAAAGGGGGTGAATACTTATGCAATCAATTATTTTCTGTTTTATATTTGTAATTAATTTAGAACAATTTGTAGATTTTATTTTTCACTTTGACATTATGGACTTTTCTTGTGTTGATCAGTGGCAAACATAGCGCTTAGCGTTGAGGCCAAAAAGCTCTATTTTGGTCTCATCAGACCATAGAATCTTCTTCCACTTGGTCTCAGAGTCTCCCACATGCCTTCTGGGAAACTCTAGCCGAGATTTGATGCGAGTTTTTTTCAACAATGGCTTTCTTTTTGCCACTCTCCCATAAAAGGCCAGTTTTGTGAAGCACCCGGGCTATTGTTGCCATATGCACAGTGTCTCCCAGCTCAGCCGTGGAACACTGTAACTCCTTTAGAGTTGCCATAGGCCTCTTGGTGGCCTCCCTGACTATTGCCCTATACGCCCGGATACTACTCCGTTTTTGAGGACGGCCTGTTCTAGACAGATTCACAGTTGTGCCATATTCTCTCCATTTCTTAATAATGGACTTTACTGTGCTCTGAGATGATATTCAATGCCTTGGAAATGTTCTTATATCCTACCCCTGATTGGTGCTTTTGAAGAACCTTATTCCGGATTTGCTTTGAATGTTCCTTCATCTTCATCGTGTAGTTTTTGTTAGGAAATGTACTAACCAACTGTGGGACCTCCCAGAGACAGGTGTATTTAACCTGAAATCATGTGAAACACCTTAATTGCACACAGGTGGACTCCACTCAACTAATTATGTGACTTCTAAAGACAATTGGTTGCACCAGAGCTTATTTAGGTGTGTCATAGCAAAGGGGGGTGAATACTTATGCAATCAATTATTTTCTGTTTTATATTTGTAATTAATTTAGAACAATTTTGTAGATTTTATTTTTCACTTTGACATTATGGACTTTTCTTGTGTTGATCAGTGGCAAACATAGCGCTTAGCTTTGAGGCCAAAAAGCTCTATTTTGGTCTCATCAGACCATAGAAACTTCTTCCACTTGGTCTCAGAGTCTCCCACATGCCTTCTGGGAAACTCTAGCCGAGATTTGATGCGAGTTTTTTTCAACAATGGCTTTCTTTTTGCCACTCTCCCATAAAGAACCAGTTTTGTGAAGCACCCGGGCTATTGTTGCCATATGCACAGTGTCTCCCAGCTCAGCCGTGGAACACTGTAACTCCTTTAGAGTTGCCATAGGCCTCTTGGTGGCCTCCCTGACTAGTGCCCTATACGCCCGGATACTCCGTTTTTGAGGACGGCCTGTTCTAGACAGATTCACAGTTGTGCCATATTCTCTCCATTTCTTAATAATGGACTTTACTGTGCTCTGAGATGATATTCAATGCCTTGGAAATGTTCTTATATCCTACCCCTGATTGGTGCTTTTGAAGAACCTTATTCCGGATTTGCTTTGAATGTTCCTTCATCTTCATGATGTAGTTTTTGTTAGGAAATGTACTAACCAACTGTGGGACCTCCCAGAGACAGGTGTATTTAACCTGAAATCATGTGAAACACCTTAATTGCACACAGGTGGACTCCACTCAACTAATTATGTGAATTCTAAAGACAATTGGTTGCACCAGAGCTTATTTAGGTGTGTCATAGCAAAGGGGGTGAATACTTATGCAATCAATTATTTTCTGTTTTATATTTGTAATTAATTTAGAACAATTTGTAGATTTTATTTTTCACTTTGACATTATGGACTTTTCTTGTGTTGATCAGTGGCAAACATAGCGCTTAGCGTTGAGGCCAAAAAGCTCTATTTTGGTCTCATCAGACCATAGAATCTTCTTCCACTTGGTCTCAGAGTCTCCCACATGCCTTCTGGGAAACTCTAGCCGAGATTTGATGCGAGTTTTTTTCAACAATGGCTTTCTTTTTGCCACTCTCCCATAAAGGCCAGTTTTGTGAAGCACCCGGGCTATTGTTGCCATATGCACAGTGTCTCCCAGCTCAGCCGTGGAACACTGTAACTCCTTTAGAGTTGCCATAGGCCTCTTGGTGGCCTCCCTGACTATTGCCCTATACGCCCGGATACTCCGTTTTTGAGGACGGCCTGTTCTAGACAGATTCACAGTTGTGCCATATTCTCTCCATTTCTTAATAATGGACTTTACTGTGCTCTGAGATGATATTCAATGCCTTGGAAATGTTCTTATATCCTACCCCTGATTGGTGCTTTTGAAGAACCTTATTCCGGATTTGCTTTGAATGTTCCTTCATCTTCATCGTGTAGTTTTTGTTAGGAAATGTACTAACCAACTGTGGGACCTCCCAGAGACAGGTGTATTTAACCTGAAATCATGTGAAACACCTTAATTGCACACAGGTGGACTCCACTCAACTAATTATGTGACTTCTAAAGACAATTGGTTGCACCAGAGCTTATTTAGGTGTGTCATAGCAAAGGGGGTGAATACTTATGCAATCAATTATTTTCTGTTTTATATTTGTAATTAATTTAGAACAATTTGTAGATTTTATTTTTCACTTTGACATTATGGACTTTTCTTGTGTTGATCAGTGGCAAACATAGCGCTTAGCTTTGAGGCCAAAAAGCTCTATTTTGGTCTCATCAGACCATAGAATCTTCTTCCACTTGGTCTCAGAGTCTCCCACATGCCTTCTGGGAAACTCTAGCCGAGATTTGATGCGAGTTTTTTTCAACAATGGCTTTCTTTTTGCCACTCTCCCATAAAGACCAGTTTTGTGAAGCACCCGGGCTATTGTTGCCATATGCACAGTGTCTCCCAGCTCAGCCGTGGAACACTGTAACTCCTTTAGAGTTGCCATAGGCCTCTTGGTGGCCTCCCTGACTAGTGCCCTATACGCCCAGATACTCCGTTTTTGAGGACGGCCTGTTCTAGACAGATTCACAGTTGTGCCATATTCTCTCCATTTCTTAATAATGGACTTTACTGTGCTCTGAGATGATATTCAATGCCTTGGAAATGTTCTTATATCCTACCCCTGATTGGTGCTTTTGAAGAACCTTATTCCGGATTTGCTTTGAATGTTCCTTCATCTTCATCATGTAGTTTTTGTTAGGAAATGTACTAACCAACTGTGGGACCTCCCAGAGACAGGTGTATTTAACCTGAAATCATGTGAAACACCTTAATTGCACACAGGTGGACTCCACTCAACTAATTATGTGACTTCTAAAGACAATTGGTTGCACCAGGAGCTTATTTAGGTGTGTCATAGCAAAGGGGGTGAATACTTATGCAATCAATTATTTTCTGTTTTATATTTGTAATTAATTTAGAACAATTTGTAGATTTTATTTTTCACTTTGACATTATGGACTTTTCTTGTGTTGATTAGTGGCAAGCATAGCGCTTAGCTTTGAGGCCAAAAAGCTCTATTTTGGTCTCATCAGACCATAGAATCTTCTTCCACTTGGTCTCAGTGTCTCCCACATGCCTTCTGGGAAACTCTAGCCGAGATTTGATGCGAGTTTTTTTCAACAATGGCTTTCTTTTTGCCACTTTCCCCAGAAAGGCCAGTTTTGTGAAGCACCCGGGCTATTGTTGCCATATGCACAGTGTCTCCCAGCTCAGACGTGGAACACTGTAACTCCTTTAGAGTTGCCATAGGCCTCTTGGTGGCCTCCCTGACTAGTGCACTTCTCGCCCGGATACTCCGTTTTTGAGGACGGCCTGTTCTAGACAGATTCACAGTTGTGCCATTTTCTCTCCATTTCTTAATAATGGACTTTACTGTGGTCTGAGAGGATATTCAATGCCTTGGAAATGTTCTTATATCCTACCCCTGATTGGTGCTTTTGAAGAACCTTATTCCGGATTTGCTTTGAATGTTCCTTCATCTTCATCATGTAGTTTTTGTTAGGAAATGTACTAACCAACTGTGGGACCTCCCAGAGACAGGTGTATTTAAACCTGAAATCATGTTAAACACCTTAATTGCACACAGGTGGACTCCATTCAACTAATTATGTGACTTCTAAAGACAATTGGTTGCACAGAGCTTACTTAGGTGTGTCATAGCAAAGGGGGTGAATACTTATGCAATCAATTATTTTCTGTTTTATATTTGTAATTAATTTAGTAACAATTTGTAGATTTTATTTTTCACTTTGACATTATGGACTTTTCTTGTGTTGATCAGTGGCAAACATAGCGCTTAGCGTTGAGGCCAAAAAGCTCTATTTTGGTCTCATCAGACCATAGAATCTTCTTCCACTTGGTCTCAGAGTCTCCCACATGCCTTCTGGGAAACTCTAGCCGAGATTTGATGCGAGTTTTTTTCAACAATGGCTTTCTTTTTGCCACTCTCCCATAAAGGCCAGTTTTGTGAAGCACCCGGGCTATTGTTGCCATATGCACAGTGTCTCCCAGCTCAGCCGTGGAACACTGTAACTCCTTTAGAGTTGCCATAGGCCTCTTGGTGGCCTCCCTGACTAGTGCCCTATACGCCCGGATACTCCGTTTTTGAGGACGGCCTGTTCTAGACAGATTCACAGTTGTGCCATATTCTCTCCATTTCTTAATAATGGACTTTACTGTGCTCTGAGAGGATATTCAATGCCTTGGAAATGTTCTTATATCCTACCCCTGATTGGTGCTTTTGAAGAACCTTATTCCGGATTTGCTTTGAATGTTCCTTCATCTTCATGATGTAGTTTTTGTTAGGAAATGTACTAACCAACTGTGGGACCTCCCAGAGACAGGTGTATTTAACCTGAAATCATGTGAAACACCTTAATTGCACACAGGTGGACTCCATTCAACTAATTATGTGACTTCTAAAGACAACTGGTTGCACCAGAGCTTATTTAGGTGTGTCATAGCAAAGGGGGTGAATACTTATGCAATCAATTATTTTCTGTTTTATATTTGTAATTAATTTAGAACAATTTGTAGATTTTATTTTTCACTTTGACATTATGGACTTTTCTTGTGTTGATCAGTGGCAAACATAGCGCTTAGCGTTGAGGCCCAAAAAGCTCTATTTTGGTCTCATCAGACCATAGAATCTTCTTCCACTTGGTCTCAGAGTCTCCCACATGCCTTCTGGGAAACTCTAGGCGAGATTTGATGCGAGTTTTTTTTCAACAATGGCTTTCTTTTTGCCACTCTCCCATAAAGGCCAGTTTTGTGAAGCACCCGGGCTATTGTTGCCATATGCACAGTGTCTCCCAGCTCAGCCGTGGAACACTGTAACTCCTTTAGAGTTGCCATAGGCCTCTTGGTGGCCTCCCTGACTATTGCCCTATACGCCCGGATACTCCGTTTTTGAGGACGGCCTGTTCTAGACAGATTCACAGTTGTGCCATATTCTCTCCATTTCTTAATAATGGACTTTACTGTGCTCTGAGATGATATTCAATGCCTTGGAAATGTTCTTATATCCTACCCCTGATTGGTGCTTTTGAAGAACCTTATTCCGGATTTGCTTTGAATGTTCCCTTCATCTTCATGATGTAGTTTTTGTTAGGAAATGTACTAACCAACTGTGGGACCTCCCAGAGACAGGTGTATTTAACCTGAAATCATGTGAAACACCTTAATTGCACACAGGTGGACTCCATTCAACTAATTATGTGACTTCTAAAGACAACTGGTTGCACCAGAGCTTATTTAGGTGTGTCATAGCAAAGGGGGTGAATACCTTATGCAATCAATTATTTTCTGTTTTATATTTGTAATTAATTTAGAACAATTTGTAGATTTTATTTTTCACTTTGACATTATGGACTTTTCTTGTGTTGATCAGTGGCAAACATAGCGCTTAGTGTTGAGGCCAAAAAGCTCTATTTTGGTCTCATCAGACCATAGAATCTTCTTCCACTTGGTCTCAGAGTCTCCCACATGCCTTCTGGGAAACTCTAGCCGAGATTTGATGCAAGTTTTTTTCAACAATGGCTTTCTTTTTGCCACTCTCCCATAAAGGCCAGTTTTGTGAAGCTCCCGGGCTATTGTTGCCATATGCACAGTGTCTCCCAGCTCAGCCGTGGAACACTGTAACTCCTTTAGAGTTGCCATAGGCCTCTTGGTGGCCTCCCTGACTAGTGCCCTATACGCCCGGATACTCAGTTTTTGAGGTCGGCCTGTTCTAGACAGATTCACAGTTGTGCCATATTCTCTCCATTTCTTAATAATGGACTTTACTGTGCTCTGAGATGATATTCAATGCCTTGGAAATGTTCTTATATCCTACCCCTGATTGGTGCTTTTGAAGAACCTTATTCCGGATTTGCTTTGAATGTTCCTTCATCTTCATGATGTAGTTTTTGTTAGGAAATGTACTAACCAACTACCTCCCAGAGACAGGTGTATTTAACCTGAAATCATGTGAAACACCTTAATTGCACACAGGTGGACTCCATTCAACTAATTATGTGACTTCTAAAGACAACTGGTTGCACCAGAGCTTATTTAGGTGTGTCATAGCAAAGGGGGTGAATACTTATGCAATCAATTATTTTCTGTTTTATATTTGTAATTAATTTAGAACAATTTGTAGATTTTATTTTTCACTTTGACATTATGGACTTTTCTTGTGTTGATCAGTGGCAAACATAGCGCTTAGCGTTGAGGCCAAAAAGCTCTATTTTGGTCTCATCAGACCATAGAATCTTCTTCCACTTGGTCTCAGAGTCTCCCACATGCCTTCTGGGAAACTCTAGCCGAGATTTGATGCGAGTTTTTTTCAACAATGGCATTCTTTTTGCAACTCTCCCATAAAGGCCAGTTTTGTGAAGCACCCGGGCTATTGTTGCCATATGCACAGTGTCTCCCAGCTCAGCCGTGGAACACTGTAACTCCTTTAGAGTTGCCATAGGCCTCTTGGTGGCCTCCCTGACTAGTGCCCTATACGCCCGGATACTCCGTTTATGAGGATGGCCTGTTCTAGACAGATTCACAGTTGTGCCATATTCTCTCCGTTGCTTAATAATGGACTTTACTGTGCTGTGAGAGGATATTCAATGCCTTGGAAATGTTCTTATATCCTACCCCTGATTGGTGCTTTTGAAGAACCTTATTCCGGATTTGCTTTGAATGTTCCTTCATCTTCATGATGTAGTTTTTGTTAGGAAATGTACTAACCAACTGTGGGACCTCCCAGAGACAGGTGTATTTAACCTGAAATCATGTGAAACACCTTAATTGCACACAGGTGGACTCCATTCAACTAATTATGTGACTTCTAAAGACAATTGGCTGCACCAGAGCTTATTTAGGTGTGTCATAGCAAAGGGGGTGAATACTTATGCAATCAATTATTTTCTGTTTTATATTTGTAATTAATTTAGAACAATTTGTAGATTTTATTTTTCACTTTGACATTATGGACTTTTCTTGTGTTGATCAGTGGCAAACATAGCGCTTAGCGTTGAGGCCAAAAAGCTCTATTTTGGTCTCATCAGACCATAGAATCTTCTTCCACTTGGTCTCAGAGTCTCCCACATGCCTTCTGGGAAACTCTAGCCGAGATTTGATGCAAGTTTTTTTCAACAATGGCTTTCTTTTTGCCACTCTCCCATAAAGGCCAGTTTTATGAAGCACCCGGGCTATTATTGCCATATGCACAGTGTCTCCCAGCTCAGCCGTGGAACACTGTAACTCCTTCAGAGTTGCCATAGGCCTCTTGGTGGCCTCCCTGACTAGTGCCCTATACGCCCGGATACTCCGTTTATGAGGACGGCCTGTTCTAGACAGATTCACAGTTGTGCCATATTCTCTCCGTTGCTTAATAATGGACTTTACTGTGCTGTGAGAGGATATTCAATGCCTTGGAAATGTTCTTATATCCTACCCCTGATTGGTGCTTTTGAAGAACCTTATTCCGGATTTGCTTTGAATGTTCCTTCATCTTCATGATGTAGTTTTTGTTAGGAAATGTACTAACCAACTGTGGGACCTCCCAGAGACAGGTGTATTTAACCTGAAATCATGTGAAACACCTTAATTGCACACAGGTGGACTCCATTCAACTAATTATGTGACTTCTAAAGACAACTGGTTGCACCAGAGCTTATTTAGGTGTGTCATAGCAAAGGGGGTGAATACTTATGCAATCAATTATTTTCTGTTTTATATTTGTAATTAATTTAGAACAATTTGTAGATTTTATTTTTCACTTTGACATTATGGACTTTTCTTGTGTTGATCAGTGGCAAACATAGCGCTTAGTGTTGAGGCCAAAAAGCTCTATTTTGGTCTCATCAGACCATAGAATCTTCTTCCACTTGGTCTCAGAGTCTCCCACATGCCTTCTGGGAAACTCTAGCCGAGATTTGATGCAAGTTTTTTTCAACAATGGCTTTCTTTTTGCCACTCTCCCATAAAGGCCAGTTTTGTGAAGCTCCCGGGCTATTGTTGCCATATGCACAGTGTCTCCCAGCTCAGCCGTGGAACACTGTAACTCCTTTAGAGTTGCCATAGGCCTCTTGGTGGCCTCCCTGACTAGTGCCCTATACGCCCGGATACTCCGTTTTTGAGGATGGCCTGTTCTAGACAGATTCACAGTTGTGCCATATTCTCTCCATTTCTTAATAATGGACTTTACTGTGCTCTGAGAGGATATTCAATGCCTTGGAAATGTTCTTATATCCTACCCCTGATTGGTGCTTTTGAAGAACCTTATTCCGGATTTGCTTTGAATGTTCCTTCATCTTCATGATGTAGTTTTTGTTAGGAAATGTACTAACCAACTGTGGGATCTCCCAGAGACAGGTGTATTTAACCTGAAATCATGTGAAACACCTTAATTGCACACAGGTGGACTCCATTCAACTAATTATGTGACTTCTAAAGACAACTGGTTGCACCAGAGCTTATTTAGGTGTGTCATAGCAAAGGGGTTGAATACTTATGCAATCAATTATTTTCTGTTTTATATTTGTAATTAATTTAGAACAATTTGTAGATTTTATTTTTCACTTTGACATTATGGACTTTTCTTGTGTTGATCAGTGGCAAACATAGCGCTTAGCGTTGAGGCCAAAAAGCTCTATTTTGGTCTCATCAGACCATAGAATCTTCTTCCACTTGGTCTCAGAGTCTCCCACATGCCTTCTGGGAAACTCTAGCCGAGATTTGATGCGAGTTTTTTTCAACAATGGCTTTCTTTTTGCAACTCTCACATAAAGGCCAGTTTTGTGAAGCACCCGGGCTATTGTTGCCATATGCACAGTGTCTCCCAGCTCAGCCGTGGAACACTGTAACTCCTTTAGAGTTGCCATAGGCCTCTTGGTGGCCTCCCTGACTAGTGCCCTATACGCCCGGATACTCCGTTTATGACGATGGCCTGTTCTAGACAGATTCATAGTTGTGCCATATTCTCTCCGTTGCTTAATAATGGACTTTACTGTGCTGTGAGAGGATATTCAATGCCTTGGAAATGTTCTTATATCCTACCCCTGATTGGTGCTTTTGAAGAACCTTATTCCGGATTTGCTTTGAATGTTCCTTCATCTTCATGATGTAGTTTTTGTTAGGAAATGTACTAACCAACTGTGGGACCTCCCAGAGACAGGTGTATTTAACCTGAAATCATGTGAAACACCTTAATTGCACACAGGTGGACTCCATTCAACTAATTATGTGACTTCTAAAGACAATTGGTTGCACCAGAGCTTATTTAGGTGTGTCATAGCAAAGGGGGTGAATACTTATGCAATCAATTATTTTCTGTTTTATATTTGTAATTAATTTAGAACAATTTGTAGATTTTATTTTTCACTTTGACATTATGGACTTTTCTTGTGTTGATCAGTGGCAAACATAGCGCTTAGCTTTGAGGCCAAAAAGCTCTATTTTGGTCTCATCAGACCATAGAATCTTCTTCCACTTGGTCTCAGAGTCTCCCACATGCCTTCTGGGAAACTCTAGCCGAGATTTGATGCGAGTTTTTTTCAACAATGGCTTTCTTTTTGCCACTCTCCCATAAAGGCCAGTTTTGTGAAGCACCCGGGCTATTGTTGCCATATGCACAGTGTCTCCCAGCTCAGCTGTGGAACACTGTAACTCCTTTAGAGTTGCCATAGGCCTCTTGGTGGCCTCCCTGACTAGTGCCCTATACGCCCGGATACTCCGTTTTTGAGGACGGCCTGTTCTAGACAGATTCACAGTTGTGCCATATTCTCTCCATTTCTTAATAATGGACTTTACTGTGCTCTGAGATGATATTCAATGCCTTGGAAATGTTCTTATATCCTACCCCTGATTGGTGCTTTTGAAGAACCTTATTCCGGATTTGCTTTGAATGTTCCTTCATCTTCATGATGTAGTTTTTGTTAGGAAATGTACTAAACAACTGTGGGACCTCCCAGAGACAGGTGTATTTAACCTGAAATCATGTGAAACACCTTAATTGCACACAGGTGGACTCCATTCAACTAATTATGTGACTTCTAAAGACAATTGGTTGCACCAGAGCTTATTTAGGTGTGTCATAGCAAAGGGGGTGAATACTTATGCAATCAATTATTTTCTGTTTTAGATTTGTAATTAATTTAGAACAATTTGTAGATTTTATTTTTCACTTTGACATTATGGACTTTTCTTGTGTTGATCAGTGGCAAACATAGCGCTTAGCGTTGAGGCCAAAAAGCTCTATTTTGGTCTCATCAGACCATAGAATCTTCTTCCACTTGGTCTCAGAGTCTCCCACATGCCTTCTGGGAAACTCTAGCCGAGATTTGATGCGAGTTTTTTTCAACAATGGCTTTCTTTTTGCCACTTTCCCAGAAAGGCCAGTTTTGTGAAGCACCCGGGCTATTGTTGCCATATGCACAGTGTCTCCCAGCTCAGCCGTGGAACGCTGTAACTCCTTTAGAGTTGCCATAGGCCTCTTGGTGGCCTCCCTGACTAGTGCCCTATACGCCCGGATACTCCGTTTTTGAGGACGGCCTGTTCTAGACAGATTCACAGTTGTGCCATATTCTCTCCATTTCTTAATAATGGACTTTACTGTGGTCTGAGAGGATATTCAATGCCTTGGAAATGTTCTTATATCCTACCCGATTGGTGCTTTTGAAGAACCTTATTCCGGATTTGCTTTGAATGTTCCTTCATCTTCATGATGTAGTTTTTGTTAGGAAATGTACTAACCAACTGTGGGACCTCCCAGAGACAGGTGTATTTAACCTGAAATCATGTGAAACACCTTAATTGCACACAGGTGGACTCCATTAAACTAATTATGTGACTTCTAAAGACAACTGGTTGCACCAGAGCTTATTTAGGTGTGTCATAGCAAAGGGGATGAATACTTATGCAATCAATTATTTTCTGTTTTATATTTGTAATTAATTTAGAACAATTTGTAGATTTTATTTTTCACTTTGACATTATGGACTTTTCTTGTGTTGATCAGTGGCAAACATAACGCTTAGCGTTGAGGCCAGAAAGCTCTATTTTGGTCTCATCAGACCATAGAATCTTCTTCCACTTGGTCTCAGAGTCTCCCACATGTCTTCTGGGAAACTCTAGCCGAGATTTGATGCGAGTTCTTTTCAACAATGGCTTTCTTTTTGCCACTCTCCCATAAAGGCCAGTTTTGTGAAGCACCCGGGCTATTGTTGCCATATGCACAGTGTCTCCCAGCTCAGCCGTGGAACACTGTAACTCCTTTAGAGTTGCCATAGGCCTCTTGGTGGCCTCCCTGACTAGTGCCCTATACGCCCGGATACTCCGTTTTTGAGGACGGCCTGTTCTAGACAGATTCACAGTTGTGCCATATTCTCTCCATTTCTTAATAATGGACTTTACTGTGCTCTGAGAGGATATTCAATGCCTTGGAAATGTTCTTATATCCTACCCGATTGGTGCTTTTGAAGAACCTTATTCCGGATTTGCTTTGAATGTTCCTTCATCTTCATCATGTAGTTTTTGTTAGGAAATGTACTAACCAACTGTGGGACCTCCCAGAGACAGGTCTATTTAACCTGAAATCATGTGAAACACCTCAATTGCACACAGGTGGACTCCATTCAACTAATTATGTGACTTCTAAAGACAATTGGTTGCACCAGAGCTTATTTAGGTGTGTCATAGCAAAGGGGGTGAATACTTATGCAATCAATTATTTTCTGTTTTATATTTGTAATTAATTTAGAACAATTTGTAGATTTTATTTTTCACTTTGACATTATGGACTTTTCTTGTGTTGATCAGTGGCAAACATAGCGCTTAGCGTTGAGGACAAAAAGCTCTATTTTGGTCTCATCAGACCATAGAATCTTCTTCCACTTGGTCTCAGAGTCTCCCACCTGCCTTCTGGGAAACTCTAGCCGAGATTTGATGCGAGTTTTTTTCAACAATGGCTTTCTTTTTGCCACTCTCCCATAAAGGCCAGTTTTGTGAAGCACCCGGGCTATTGTTGCCATATGCACAGTGTCTCCCAGCTCAGCCGTGGAACACTGTAACTCCTTTAGAGTTGCCATAGGCCTCTTGGTGGCCTCCCTGACTAGTGCCCTATACGCCCGGATACTCCGTTTTTGAGGACGGCCTGTTCTAGACAGATTCACAGTTGTGCCATATTCTCTCCATTTCTTAATAATGGACTTTACTGTGCTCTGAGAGGATATTCAATGCCTTGGAAATGTTCTTATATCCTACCCCTGATTGGTGCTTTTGAAGAACCTTATTCCGGATTTGCTTTGAATGTTCCTTCATCTTCATGATGTAGTTTTTGTTAGGAAATGTACTAACCAACTGTGGGACCTCCCAGAGACAGGTGTATTTAACCTGAAATCATGTGAAACACCTTAATTGCACACAGGTGGACTCCATTCAACTAATTATGTGACTTCTAAAGACAATTGGTTGCACCAGAGCTTATTTAGGTGTGTCATAGCAAAGGGGGTGAATACTTATGCAATCAATTATTTTCTGTTTTATATTTGTAATTAATTTAGAACAATTTGTAGATTTTATTTTTCACTTTGACATTATGGACTTTTCTTGTGTTGATCAGTGGCAAACATAGCGCTTAGCGTTGAGGCCAAAAAGCTCTATTTTGGTCTCATCAGACCATAGAATCTTCTTCCACTTGGTCTCAGAGTCTCCCACATGCCTTCTGGGAAACTCTAGCCGAGATTTGATGCGAGTTTTTTTCAACAATGGCTTTCTTTTTGCCACTCTCCCATAAAGGCCAGTTTTGTGAAGCACCCGGGCTATTATTGCCATATGCACAGTGTCTCCCAGCTCAGCCGTGGAACACTGTAACTCCTTCAGAGTTGCCATAGGCCTCTTGGTGGCCTCCCTGACTAGTGCCCTATACGCCCGGATACTCCGTTTTTGAGGACGGCCTGTTGTAGACAGATTCACAGTTGTGCCATATTCTCTCCATTTCTTAATAATGGACTTTACTGTGCTCTGAGAGGATATTCAATGCCTTGGAAATGTTCTTATATCCTACCCCTGATTGGTGCTTTTGAAGAACCTTATTCCGGATTTGCTTTGAATGTTCCTTCATCTTCATGATGTAGTTTTTGTTAGGAAATGTACTAACCAACTGTGGGACCTCCCAGAGACAGGTGTATTTAACCTGAAATCATGTGAAACACCTTAATTGCACACAGGTGGACTCCATTCGACTAATTATGTGACTTCTAAAGACAACTGGTTGCACCAGAGCTTATTTAGGTGTGTCATAGCAAAGGGGGTGATTACTTATGCAATCAATTATTTTCTGTTTTATATTTGTAATTAATTTAGAACAATTTGTAGATTTTATTTTTCACTTTGACATTATGGACTTTTCTTGTGTTGATCAGTGGCAAACATAGCGCTTAGCGTTGAGGCCAAAAAGCTCTATTTTGGTCTCATCAGACCATAGAATCTTCTTCCACTTGGTCTCAGAGTCTCCCACATGCCTTCTGGGAAACTCTAGCCGAGATTTGATGCGAGTTTTTTTCTTTTTGCCACTCTCCCATAAAGGCCAGTTTTGTGAAGCACCCGGGCTATTGTTGCCATATGCACAGTGTCTCCCAGCTCAGCCGTGGAACACTGTAACTCCTTTAGAGTTGCCATAGGCCTCTTGGTGGCCTCCCTGACTAGTGCCCTATATGCCCGGATACTCCGTTTTTGAGGACGGCCTGTTCTAGACAGATTCACAGTTGTGCCATATTCTCTCCATTTCTTAATAATGGACTTTACTGTGCTCTGAGAGGATATTCAATGCCTTGGAAATGTTCTTATATCCTACCCCTGATTGGTGCTTTTGAAGAACCTTATTCCGGATTTGCTTTGAATGTTCCTTCATCTTCATCATGTAGTTTTTGTTAGGAAATGTACTAACCAACTGTGGGACCTCCCAGAGACAGGTGTATTTAACCTGAAATCATGTGAAACACCTTAATTGCACACAGGTGGACTCCATTCAACTAATTATGTGACTTCTAAAGACAATTGGTTGCACCAGAGCTTATTTAGGTGTGTCATAGCAAAGGGGGTGAATACTTATGCAATCAATTATTTTCTGTTTTATATTTG
>NW_026708110.1:115000-117500 GCF_902713425.1 Acipenser ruthenus
TCACGGTAGGGATGGTGTTCTCAGGATGATGTACGGTGTTAGGCTTGCGCCAAACATAGCGCTTAGCGTTGTGGCCAAAAAGCTCTATTCTGGTCTCATCAGACCATAGAATCTTCTTCCACTTGGTCTCAGAGTCTCCCACATGCCTTCTGGGAAACTCTAGCCGAGATTTGATGCGAGTTCTTTTCTTTTTGCCACTCTCCCATAAAGGCCAGTTTTGTGAAGCACCCGGGCTATTGTTGCCATATGCACAGTGTCTCCCAGCTCAGCCGTGGAACACTGTAACTCCTTTAGAGTTGCCATAGGCCTCTTGGTGGCCTCCCTGACTAGTGCCCTATACGCCCGGATACTCCGTTTTTGAGGACGGCCTGTTCTAGACAGATTCACAGTTGTGCCATATTCTCTCCATTTCTTAATAATGGACTTTACTGTGCTCTGAGAGGATATTCAATGCCTTGGAAATGTTCTTATATCCTACCCCTGATTGGTGCTTTTGAAGAACCTTATTCCGGATTTGCTTTGAATGTTCCTTCATCTTCATGATGTAGTTTTTGTTAGGAAATGTACTAACCAACTGTGGGACCTCCCAGAGACAGGTGTATTTAACCTGAAATCATGTGAAACACCTTAATTGCACACAGGTGGACTCCATTCAACTAATTATGTGACTTCTAAAGACAATTGGTTGCACCAGAGCTTATTTAGGTGTGTCATAGCAAAGGGGGTGAATACTTATGCAATCAATTATTTTCTGTTTTATATTTGTAATTAATTTAGAACAAGTTGTAGATTTTATTTTTCACTTTGACATTATGGACTTTTCTTGTGTTGATCAGTGGCAAAAACTCCCAATTAAATCCATTTTGATTCCATGTTGTAACACAATGAAATGTGGAAAAGTCCAAGGGGGGTGAATACTTTTGAGAGCCACTGTATTTCTTAGCAGACACCCTTATCCAGGACGACTTACAATTGTTACAAGATATCACATTATTTTTACATACAATTATATTATTTTTCTACATACAATTACCCATTTATACAGTTGGATTTTTACTGGAGCAATCTAGGTAAAGTACCTTGCTCAAGGGTACAGCAGCAATGTCCCCCACCTGGGATTGAACCCACGACCTTCTAGTCAAGAGTCCCGAGACCTAACCACTACTCCACACTGCCGCCCTGACCATAGTCAAAATTGAGCTACATGACCAGAGTCACCATTGAGCTACATGACCAGAGTCACCATTGAGCTACATGACCAGAGTCACCATTGAGCTAAATGACCATAGTTAGAATAGAATTGACTAGAGTCAGAATAGTGCTACATTGGAGGCTGTGTGGTCCAGTGGTTAAAGAAAAGGGCTTGTAACCAGGAGGTCCCCGGTTCAAATCCCACCTTAGCCACTGACTCACTGTGTGACCCTGAGCAAGTCACTTAACCTCCTTGTGCTCCGTCTTTCGGGTGAGATGTAATTGTAAGTGACTCTGCAGCTGATGCAAAGTTCACACACCCTAGTCTCTGTAAGTCGCCTTGGATAAAGGTGTCTGCTAAATAAACACATAATAATAATACATTACCATAGCCACAAAAAACCTTAGTGGACAAAGTGGGTCTGGGTGGCCGAGCGGCAGTTCCAGGAGGTCGGCATGAAGTAGTGACTTGCTCTCATAATGCTATTAGATAACAGATACACTGGGGGGGTAAGTGCATATTACTAAGGGCATGGTCTTTTCATCAAAAAAATATTTAAGTAAAAATAATAAGTCAAGCCATGTGGGAGGCTCTGCACCCCGGGCAGAGTTCCCATTCACCCCTGGCAGCTTCCACTTCCCTGGAAGTCTGTCTGTTGCCCTCCCGTGCCTGGCGCCAGATCAGGTCGGGCTGGAGGCTCTGTTTTCGGCTTGGGGAGGCGGTGGGTCCCCTTACAGTCCTGGACTTCCATGCTGATGGAAGTATGCTGCCCTCCTGCGCCTGGCGCCAGATCAGGCCGGGCTGGAGGCTCTGTTTTGGGCTTGAGTAGGCAGTGTGGGTCCCTTACATTTTTTTATTTTTAATGCACTTTAAGTCTCTTGCCTTCACGGGGTTTGGAGGCTCTGTTTTGGGCAACAGTGTGCCATTTGTGTCGCTGACTTTCAGTGCACTTGAAGCCTGTTGCCCTCGCGGGGTTTGGAGGCTCTGTTTTCAGCAGCAGTGTGCCGTTTGTGTCCTTGGTGACCTCCATGTTTTTGCTGCTAGAGACTAAGTCCCGTTGTGGACATGGTCGTGTCTACCTTCAATGCGAGCCTTTTGGTGGACATGGTCATTGGCCGAGCACTTTAAAAAAAAAAATCCTATCTTTAACATTAGATGACCATAGTCCGGACTTTTTTGGCTCCGCCAGAAACTAAGAGTTGAAAAAGACATAGTCATGTCGCCTATCTTTAACATGACATGACCATGACCATAGCAGGGCAGTTTATGGAAGTCTGTAAACGGCCGAGATTGAAATGTCCTGCGGGG
>NW_026708110.1:127500-169142 GCF_902713425.1 Acipenser ruthenus
ACAATTAAAAAAGGCATCAGTGTTTAATTTCCAGATGATTTTAAACTTGCAGCACATTTCAAACGACTATCGGAACATTATTTCTTTAAAACAAATGTGGATATTATTTATTTTTCAATAAAGGATTTTAAGATTTTTTTCTCAAAGAGTTTCCCAGTTTTCAATCATTTGAAACATGTACTGTCTTCCAAATGCCTGTTCCTAACGAATTGGCTATTCTCCTTGCTTGACACATTCCTATTTTTATGAAATGTAGCAGTTGCATGAGAGGCAGAGCTGCAGCATCTGCCCAGCTAGGAGCTGCCTTGCTGTGCCAAGTTATGCGCTCCATACCCTTGCTGTGCGGATCTTTGTTGTATTTAAAATGACATTTTTACGCAGAGGAGCAGGGTACAGACAAAGGGAGCAGGGGACAGTTCAAAGGGAGCAGAGGGCAGGGTAGATTAAACAGCTTTGTATGTAGATTAAACATATTTATACTGGGGCAGTACACAATAGCCGGGATCCCTGAACTAGCCAATGTTGGAACTTAGTGTGACAATACTGGAATATGACCAGAGTCAGAATAGTGCTACATGACCATAGTCAGAATTGAGTTACATGACAAGAGTCAGAATACTGCTACATGAACAGAGTCAGAATTGAGTTATATGACCACAGCCAGAATCGAAGTAAATGACCAGAGCTACAAAAAAAGCTTTACCTTCTTCTAAGGTATAAAGTCGGTCTCTGTCAACAAGTACAGGTGTTTATACACTGACACAGCCCCTGTGTAAATGAGATCAGGCCTTTATACACTGACACAGCATCTCTGTCAACAAATACAGGTGTTTATACACTGACACAGCACCTCTGTCAACAAATACAGGTGTTTATACACTGACACAGCATCTCTGTCAACAAATACAGGTGTTTATACACTGACACAGCATCTCTGTCAACAAATACAGGTGTTTATACACTGACACAGCATCTCTGTCAACAAATACAGGTGTTTATTTGTACGCCTTTGAACAAATGACAAACAGTATTGCACAGAAACGTCTGGGGTGGTTTAAAATTGACACAAAGCTGCATTTTATCACCAAATGGTCTCAAATTGTAGGTCTGATCACTGTGGACTAGAGCATTTTTGCAATATGTGTGGAACTTTCCTATTTATGGAGGTATGCAGCCTCAAAGCTAGCTGGTTTTTGCTGTGCAGTCAAATCAACTGTATTGAACAGAATGGTATATAACTGCCAGTTTACTAATAATGAAAGAAATCCCCCAAACAGGCAAAAGTGGGTTTAAATTGAAGATCACAACTTCTAGTTTACATTAAACCTGACTATGTGGCTAAGAAATGTGGAGATATTGAGAAACTGGGAGGAAACCATTGACATATTCAGCTATTTTTCTATAACTGCCAGTTTACTACTAATGAATGAAAAATACAAAAAATCACCAAAACAGCCAAAACTGGGCTCAAATTGAACATCTCATCCTCTAGACAGCTTTATTTCTGCAGCGGCAGAAATAAAGCTATCAAAGGTGACGAGCAGGTATGTACCCTATGTGTACTGACACACAGGAGAGCATAGGGGCCTCAGAAGAGCAGGCAATTAATATCGGCGGCTGTGTAGGGCAGGCTCGCTTCAAAAAATGGAAGGCTAATCGCGCTTGGCTAAAGGCTAATCCCAGCGGTTCAGTCATTTGCTCGGTTTGTTCAGCAATTCGTGATCTGGGAACCCATATAAAAGAACGACCTGGAATTGACCAGGCCTTTATGAATGGCACAACTGCAACATCAGCCAAAAAACTAAATGACAAAATAAGTGAACACGGTAAATGCAAGTCTCATATGAAATGTGAACACATAGCGCAAGCCAGACAAAAGCAGGCCATAGAGAAAGCTGCTGAAAACAGCACTGCAGTGATCGGAAAAAACGACGAGCATAATGATAACAGCCTACATGATTTGTAAAGAAAACGTTTAAGATGCATCCAAACATTTTGCAGCTACAGCAGCTTAATGGATTGGATACTGGGAACATGCTGCATTCCGACCATGCAGGTTGTAATATGCTCTCGTTTGTAGCAGACAAAATGGCTGCACAACTTGCAAAGTATGTAATTGATTATTATTATTATTATTTATTTCTTAGCAGACACCCTTATCCAGGGCAACTTACAATTGTTACAACATATCACATTATTTTTACATACAATTATATTATTTTAGGCAACTATTTTTTTAACATTGTGCCGCTAAAGTCGGGGACAGGTGCTGGCATTGCAGATGAGTTGCTTTCCAGCCTCAATCAGTATGGCATCACTGCAGACATACTTCGAGAGCGTCTGCTGGGTTTTGCAACTGATGGAGCAGCATCGATGCTGGGGAAATACAAAGGGGCAGCATCAATTCTGCGAGAACAGATCAACAACAATCTAATCGAGATTCACTGCATGAACCACAAACTGGAGCTTGCTGTTCATGACGCTGTTCGAACAGTAAAGGAAGCAAGTCATTTTCAGCTATTAATCGATTCACTGTATTCATTTTTTTCACTAAGTCCCAAGAACCAGAGGCAACTTGAAGCTGTGGCTGCTGAGCTCTGTGTACATATACACAAGGTTGGTCGAGTTTCTGACGTCCGTTGGCCGTCATCTTCCTGCACATCGGTGACTGCTTTATGGGAAAGTTACCCTGCCCTTGTTACATTTTTTAGAAATGGTTCAACAGACATCTCACGTTCTTCACAGGACAAAGCAGAATGTGGTGGTCTACTGGGGAAGATGACAAACTGGCTGTTTGTAATGGAAGTAGCAACAATGAAAGATGCACTCGAGACGCTAAAAGCGCTATCCCTGTTTCTTCAAAATAGGAATTCCACTGTCATCACTGTCAAGCCGGAGATTGATGTTGCATTAAAAGCTCTACGTGCTATGAAGGACAGAGATTGAATAAATACCAGCACAATGAACAACGAGTTCTCAAGAGCCGGTGCATTTAAAGGGGTTCCAATCACACAGCCATCTGACGCTCAACAAATGAAATACAGAGGTTTCCGCACGCAGCTTTATTTGACAACATCGAAAGAAGATTTGATGATAAAGGGGTCCTGGAGGAGGCAGCCGTACTCAACCCCACATCATGGCCTGTAGAAGAGGATGCAAGAATTTTGTTTGGGGACGATAAAGTTATGAATCTGTGCAAAACTTTAAAATTCAACGTTTCACGACCTCTAACTATAAAGGAATTCAGAGAGCACAAAGATACTCAGCGCATGGGGGATAACCTGAACAAACTGGTAACCACAGTAGGTGTAATTCCTGTGGTCCACTGCTGAATGTGAACGTGGCTTTAGTGTGATGAACCTTATTCTGACCGACCAGAGAAGCCGAATGCATGTAAGCACACTGAACAGCATGCTGTTTGTTTCAATTAACGGCCCCAACATTGACACTTTCCAAGCTGAGAAATATGCAGAGTTTAAAGGATTAAAGAGGGACACCCACTCTGCAGAGGACAAACCAACAGGAAAGAAAAGAAACGAGAAAACGATTGCCCACCATACCAAACTGTTTTCTTAGACCGATCCAGCCACATCTTGGTGATATCGGTGAGTTTAAAACATTTAACTTATCTTACTTATGTTAATTAAAATGTAAAACGAAAATGAAAAATGATATATAAATAAATGGTGTGCATTTACAACTTCATGTCACCAGGAGTCTCCAAATCAGTTAATGTTTGTTACTGGAAATATAGTAGCTGTGTGAAATATTAACCCTTTGCAGTTCATTTATTAAGTGCGTGTCAGGTCCAATTTATTTTCACACACGCAGTTTATTTTAGACGCGCTGTTTAAAAGTATTTTTTTTCACAGTAAAACAGGTTTAAAAGACACTTCAAAACAACAGGACACTCAGTACTGCATCTCCAGCAAACACCTCAGTAATGCGATCCAAGTCATTATTTTATTACTATAACATCTCAAAAAGCTCTGCAAATGTCTGTGATATTCTCTGAGCGCTGGATGCGGAAGCAGCTATCTTGTTTGTGTATGTCCGTGTTATCTATGTAGTGTCGGGTCTATCAGTATTCATGAGATACACCCACTATTTTTTTTTTTTCCGGCTTCTCTCGGCTCCTATCGGTCTCACTCGGCCATTGAATAGTTTTCTCGGCTTTTTCCGGAGAAAAAAGACTAGAGACCTGTTTTTTGTGTCTTTTTGATGATGTCGGACAGGGTCCGACATTGGACCGGAAAGGGAAAATTGCGATGTCAGACCAGGTCCGACATAGGACCGCAAAGGGTTAAGGTAATCCAATCAGAAATGCTAATGACATATTTCAGGTATATAAAGGCTTAAGTTCTTAGTGTATCCACCTGAGGCAATCGTGGCCAGTAGTCGTGCGCAAAATTATACAAATCGAGCAAAAACTTCACAGAAAAAAAACTATATGAAAAGTGCATTCTTAAAGGCGGTGGCTAAGCTGAAAATTAGTGGTTCCCATTAGTGTATGTGTTTTAAAAACATTTAGAACGTCCCTCATACAATGAATTCAGGTATGAATGACAGCCTTTAGTAGACTCAATTCAATATCCATCCACATTATTGTATTTTAGCACCATTGCAGTCACGATTACAATTACAGTTATAAGGTTTAATTACAAACATCATGAAATAATGAGAGTAATTATTCCCAGTGTCACTCCTGGAGGTTGGCCAGACGTCTCTGTGAAAGCTTTTGTATCTTGCTCTTCTCGTTGAATATCTTCACTTTGACAGTTGTCCAATCATGCCTTATATTTGAGTGCTGGAACAAAAAATCCTCCATCTCTTTTTTACCTATAATACAAAATGGAGTGAGGTAACCAGTGGTGTACCACAGGGATCAGTATTAGGCCCTCTGCTATTCCTAATCTACATTAATGATTTAGATTCTGGTATAGTAAGCAAACGTGTTAAATTTGCAGACGACACAAAAATAGGAGGAGTGGCAAACAATGTTGCAGCAGCAAAGGTCATTCAAAATGATCTAGACAGCATTCAGAACTGGGCAGACACATGGCAAATGACATTTAATAGAGAAAAGTGTAAAGTTTTGCATGCAGGCAATAAAAATGTGCATTATAAATATCATATGGGAGATACTGAAATTGAAGAAGGGAACTATGAAAAAGACCTAGGAGTTTATGTTGACTCAGAAAGCTATAAAAAAGGCCAACAAGATGCTCGGATATATTGTGAGAAGTGTTGAATTTAAATCAAGGGTAGTAATGTTAAAACTTTACAATGCATTAGTAAGACCTCACCTAGAATATTGTGTTCAGTTCTGGTCACCTCGTTACAAAAAGGATATTGCTGCTCTAGAAAGAGTACAAAGAATAGCAACCAGAATTATCCTGGGTTTAAAAGGCATGTCGTATGCAGACAGGCTAAAAGAATTGAATCTATTCAGTCTTGAACAAAGAAGACTACGCGGCGATCTGATTCAAACATTCAAAATCCTAAAAGATATAGACAATGTCGACCCAGGGGACTTTTTTGACCTGAAAAAAGAAACAAGGACCAGGGGTCACACATGGAGATTAGATAAAGGGGCATTCAGAACAGAAAATAGGAGGCACTTTTTTACACAGAGAATTGTGAGGGTCTGGAACCAACTCCCCAGTAATGTTGTTGAAGCTGACACCCTGGGATCCTTTAAGAAGCTGCTTGATGAGATTTTGTGATCAATAAGCTACTAACAATCAAACGAGCAAGATGGGCTGAATGGCCTCCTCTCGTTTGTAAACTTTCTTATGTTCTTATGTTTTTATATTAATATAGGTTAATCTATTGAAATACATGGATAGACCTAAAGAATACTACTGTGCGTCATAGAAAAAAAATCTTGTAATACCCAAATGGTAATATTTTCGCTGGGCTCTGAACGATGGTATTATCACTTCAACACATCAGCTTGAGCTCAAAGTGTGGCTTGTGCAGAGCTGGCATTTCAGTCTATCCACCACGCAGACCCGAAAGGGAAGACACATATTGTTCAGACTCAAATCCATATATTACAATAAACAATAGCTGGTTTAGTGTGTATTACCAGGGGTAATACCATCTGAATGGTTCCTGTCCCCAAAACTCTCTCCCCAAAACCTCTCTATGGTATTATTCCCTGGTAGTACACACTGAACCAGCCATTATTCCAGTTGTTAAATGATACAATAATTAACATTTTATATAAAAAAAAAAAAAAAAAACAACAAACAAAAACACAATAACATTTACAGACTAGCCATAATCCCTGGACTGTTCCATTATACAAAGGTGTTTGCTTTACATAAAAAAGTAGCCGCATGTAAGAAACAGGGCATATTTATGATGGTCTTTACACAAATACAGTTTGCACCATATACAGTATATCTGTGTATTTACAAGTAGTCTCAGGCCGATTGGTTTGGTGCAAATTCTGGGGTGAATCAGTTTGTTTTGGATGTTTCATTTATGCCTGCAAATGAACTGAACCGTACTTCAGCATGCACCAAACGACCATTTGTGAAAGGGCTTTTAAAAGACTCAAAAGTACTGTATGCCTAAATTATTGTTTGTTACTAGCAATATTAACACATTGTTTTCTTCACAAAAAAAGGATGTAAATCCCATTTTGATGCAAATACCTTGATAAATCTGACTGAAGGCAAAGATACTGGTACCCAATAAAGTACAGGTGTGTGGATTTGTGTTAATCTGCATATTTGAAAACCAGTTGAATATTTTATATAAAAAATTACACTGCAATATAATTATATGATAATCGTGGTATTTTTTCTGATAGTTATCATACCATGAGAATTTCTTAGCATCCCACCTCTACATCTGACCCTATGTCACACCTACGTCAAACTTATCCAATTGTCAGGAAAATTCATATGGATACCCAAACACCCCACCCCCAATAAAGAAACTAAAAATATAGTAAAATGCCAAAGGATTATGCTATTGGGGGCGGGGAGTGTTTACTTTGAACGGACTCAGACAGAATGTAGAAGAAAACTAAATATTCAATATATGTATGGCACCATTACAATCATTACAATCTCACCTGGCATTTGTTTTCTGCTTTCACCTTGTAAGGCTTGAAATAGATAAGCACTTGGTCTTCATCTACTTTGGCCCATCTTGTATACTTTCATCCTGCACAAGATAACAAATACAATTATGAAGTTACTTCATCAGTGGCGGACTGTAGCAAGATTGATTGATGTAGCAATCTCTGTGTCCTCCAGTTTGAAAGATCCACTTGCACACAATAGTGGGCTATATAACTTGATTTCATTAGTATGCTTAGCAAATAGACCATATAGAAAAAACAATACTTTAATCTGCATTTTCATCATATAACTCTATACATTAAATTAATTTATGAAGTTAATATTTTTTATGTATAAATGTATGAAAAATAAATTTGGTTCAAGTACATGTATTGGGGGTTGTTTTAAAACAAAATCTGACAGGGGATATTATATTATTTCTACCATTTTCCCTGCACCTGGAATCTGTGTCTATTTCACAAACACCAAAGTTGGGATTCATTTAAAACAAAAAAATCACCAGTTTGTTTTATTGTTTAATTAAAAAAAAAAAAAAAAATAGTAAATGGGGAAAACTGACTTGGCTTAGTGGCTGCCATGGTTTTATAATTGACATATAAATTAAATCAATGTCTACATAAGACATATTAAAAAGTGGATGAGTAAAGGTCTCCACACACCAGACACAAAGTGATTTTTTAATTGGCAACGACTCCCGACGAGACCTTTCGCAGCGACATGACCACACAAACCAGCAGCGATAGGTTTGAAAATTGCCAGATCTATACAACTGTTCAAAATTGCTATTGACAGAACTATGATCAAGACTGGTACTACTTATCAACATGATGTGGAAATTATGAGTGTCTTCTCTGATGGTATTTCAACACATATGGCAATAAATCACACATACCAGGCTTATCCAGTTCTTTCGAAATGGACTCCCATATATTCCCTTTCAAATCTGTATCTTTATAATTGTGATGGCCTTTGTCATAAAGCTCTGGGTAGTTTTTCAACGACAAGTATTTTTCCTCCGTCATTTTGGAAACTGCTTCACCCTGCTGGACCACGTGCATTGAAGCTGTTCTCCGATTGCTCAATGCCCTAGTTGACGTGCGTCAAATCGCAAAAAATCGGATTCAATCCTATTTATTTCTCGTCAGTCCAGTGCTGCCCTGGTACCGTTCCTGCGTAGCTTGTCGTGTGAAAGATACTTATCAAAAGTATAGGTTCTATTCATTTTGACGCATCACTGCACAGTTTCGCTTGTCGCATTGCATCTTAAGTGCCCGAAATGCCTTATAAATGCATATGCACAACAGTATCTCTTTCATACTGACCGGAAATTTCAGTTTTTCACCACCACCATCCCTGTACTGTAACAATCGTCCGCTAACAACACCTTTTGGATTTTCTTTTCCACTGTCCCCTTAATTGACCTGGCTGTGTGGCATGGAGCATTGTCCTGCTGGAAAAACCAATCCTCAGAGTTGGGGAACATTGTCAGAGCAGAAGGAAGCAAGTTTTCTTCCAGGACAACCTTGTACTTGGCTTGATTCATGCATCCTTCACAAAGACAAATCTGCCCGATTCCAGCCTTGCTGAAGCACCCCCAGATGAGTCCAATTTTCAGCTTTGCCCAACACCTGGTCGTCTAATGGTTAGACGGAGACCTGGAGAGGCCTACAAGCCACAGTGTCTCGCACCCACTGTGAAATGTGGTGGAGGATCGGTGATGATCTGGGGGTGCTTCAGCAAGGCTGGAATCGGGTAGCTTTGGCATGAAGCAAGCCAAGTACAAGGTTGTCCTGGAAGAAAACTTGCTTCCTTCTGCTCTGACAATGTTCCCCAACTCTGAGGATTGGTTTTTCCAGCAGGACAATGCTCCATGCCACACAGCCAGGTCAATCAAGGTGTGGATGGAGGACCACCAGATCAAGACCCTGTCATGGCCAGCCCAATCTCCAGACCTGAACCCCATTGAAAACCTCTGGAATGTGATCAAGAGGAAGATGGATGGTCACAAGCCATCAAACAAAGCCGAGCTGCTTGAATTTTTGCGCCAGGAGTGGCATAAAGTCACCCAACATCAATGTGAAAGACTGGTGGAGAGCATGCCAAGACGCATGAAAGCTATGCTTGAAAATCAGGGTTATTCCACCAAATATTGATTTCTGAACTCTTCCTAAGTTAAAACATTAGTATTGTGGTGTTTTAAAAATGAATATGAACTTATTTTCTTTGCATTATTCGAGGTCTGACAACACTGCATCTTTTTTGTTATTTTGACCAGTTGTCATTTTCTGCAAATAAATGCTCTAAATGACAATATTTTTATTTGGAATTTGGGAGAAATGTTGTCAGTAGTTTATAGAATAAAACAAAAATGTTCATTTTACCCAAACACATACCTATAAATAGTAAAACCAGAGAAACTGATAATTTTGCAGTGGTCTCTTAATTTTTTCCAGAGCTGTATATATTTTTCAAACAAGCGCAAGGTGGTGGTGCAAGCTCTGTCTCACAGTGAGGAGAAAAATTAGGCACTATTATCTTGTGGATTCTGAGATGTTAGTAAAGGTTCCGAAATAATTGTATTTTATCTTGCTCTTAATTGTATTAATACTTGTACTGTGATTCTTGAAATGTATTTTTGTTTACGACTGTAAGTCGCCCTGGATAAGGGCGTCTGCTAAGAAATAATAATAATGACACAGATAATGACCCTTGTCCAACAGAATGTTATAATACAGTAGTGTACCAAATTTGAAGATATCGCAAAGCATGTGTCAACTATCATTGGTAATGGTTCTTAATTTCTAATGAACAAATAAGAAACCTTACCTTATCATTAAGCATTGGAAAAATGAAGGATTCTGTGCTTGACATGGGATGCTGTGCTTGACATTGCATTTTAGATCACAAGGACTTAAAATGCAAATCAAAAGAAATGAATTCTCACAGTAAAAAAAAAAAAAGTGATTTTTTTTATAGGAAGAGAATAAAGAACAGCCAAAAAAAAAAAACCTTAGTCTTGGGGGACCATCCCACTAAAAAACGCTTCGTCCTAAAAGGGTTCAATTCAAACATCACTACTTTTATAACTTATCAGCCTGTGATGCAACTCATGTCTTGGCAAAGTACTGAATTATTTATTAAGAAACAAAATAAAGCACACATAAAAAATAGAAGTTGCGTAGCATATATGAAGCCAATATCTCAAAGCGTTTGGTCTTTATTTTCCAGAAACGAACGTCGCATGACCGCAATTTGGCAGCCATCTTAGGTCACAGATCAACGTGACCAGTAGTTAGATTTTTCTAGAGGAGTTTCCACAATGCAGAGAATATAAATTCAACATTGCGATCAGTTCAGAAGATCAAAGCAGTTATAGGTGTGATGAGGCTGGTAATGTCTGCAGATTTACAAAAAACATACAAGCTTCCCTCACGTGGATGCTTAAAGAAAAGCCATTTAAATGTCATATCAAGATGCCACCCAACACTGAAAATATTAACTGGCTGACGTGGACATAGACCTTTGGGAGACAGTCCCCATAATGTGACATTCAACAGTATATTGTAGCGCCCTTTCTGATTTAACATGAAATCACCTTGTGGGGACATATTATATGTCTCCCAAAGGTAGAGACTTATCAAAAACAATATTTCTCTCCAGTAGCGACAGGCTCCGAGACTGATAATTAATGGAGTGACTTGTGGAGATATACACTGCTGTGAAAAAGTCTTAGACATTTTGCACAATTTTATTTCTTTTTTCTGGAGGGGGGGGGCGGGTTATACTACCATAGAATCAACCTGATTTAATACTACCATGTCATGTATACATTTTATATCAAATAAAAATACATCCCCCCCCCCCCCGTTGAGAACCATACCTACAGTGAAACATGGAGGAGGCTCGGTTATGTTTTGGGGCTGCTTTGCTGCGCCTGGCACAGGGTGCCTTGAATCTGTGCAGGGCACAATGAAATCTCAAGACTATCAAGGCATTCTGGAGCGAAACATACTGCCCAGTGTCAGAAAGCTCTGTCTCAGTCGCAGGTCATGGGTCCTCCAACAGGATAATGACCCAAAACACACAGCTAAAAGCACCCAAGAATAGATAAGAACAAAACATTGGACTATTCTGAAGTGGCCTTCTATGAGTCCTGATCTGAATCCTATCAAACATCTATGGAAAGAGCTGGATAAATGTGATGGGTTAGCTACTACAACACTTCATATTAGCTGCTCAAGTATAGTTTATTTTGAGATATTGTAACTCGAGAATGTGTCTAAGACTTTTGCACAGCAATGTACATTTGGTGGCTTTTGTCTGCATTAGAGATGAACACACAAGTAAATGCCTCAAACTGTATCTACCTGGGTTGTTTAGGCAGCAACTTTCAAGCCAATCCAGCTGTCCCTTGTTCTGAATGTCTTCTGGTTGTCCATCATTGTGAGGCCCTTCCTGTCCTCCTTCAGTTGTGAACATACCTCTTGTTACTTTAGTCCCGATCCCATTGAGGGGATTCTCTATCTCAGCCACCCCTTGAAGTCTCCCACCTAGCTGGCCCCTGTCTGAATAAGACTCTTGTTCCGAAGTTTCTGAAAGAAGAGAATCACATGCACGGTAACAGTAGATGTGAAACACATGAAATCACTTTGTAGGGGCATGTTATATGTCTCCCAAAGGTAGAGAGAGTCCCCATAATGTGATATTCAGCAGTATATAGTGAAGTACTTCCTGATTTAATTACCATATTCCAAGAGTGGGGAAGGATCCAAGGGTTTCTGCCCATCCATTTTCTCAGCCATCTCTTGGTTCTCTGCCATCTTGAGTCCTTCAACCATGAGTAATGTGGCATGGACCTTAAGAAAAAAATAAATAATAATAATAATAATAATAATAATAATAATAATAATAATAATAATAATAATTGACCACTACACTGCCTGTGCACTAACATGGATTTGTGGTTTGCGGATAACATTTACATTTTTATATGGACATATACATGTAAACAAAAGTTGCAGTTTTGACAGTTAACTACCATATTCCTTCATTTTAAGATGCACTTTAACCATTATTTTGCTTCTCAAAAATATCCTGCGTCTTAAATTAGAGTACAGTAGTGATGTGTGTATTAAAAATCACCAACAAAAGACGCGACTACCCGAGTACATAAACAGCAAAGTGACTGACTGACGAGAAAAGGCGAACAAAGACGTCCCTGCCCGATCTCGAATCATCCATGACATGCAGGCAGCCATTTTCAAAGAAGCATCATTAGCTTCCTGAGGAATTTAAAAAGATATGTTTTTACTACTTCAGTGTTTCTAACAAATGTTTCTGATCAGACCCCCATATTTTTCGACATGCCAAGCAATACCACAGTTCACAAATTGGGAGAAAAACAGGTGTGAGTAATGATGACTGGAAATGGGAAGCAGCACATAACTGTATGCTGTGTGTGATAGCAAACAACTGCAAACTGCCTCCATATCAATCAATCAATCAATCAATCAATCTTTAGTTTTGTATAGCGCTTTACATGATAAAAAACACATACAAATATATATATATATATATATATATATATATATATATACAGACGTGCTCAAATTTGTTGGTACCCTTACAGCTCATTGAAATAATGCTTCATTCCTCCTGAAAAGTGATGAAATTAAAAGCTATTTTATCATGTATACTTGCATGCCTTTGGTATGTCATAGAATAAAGCAAAGAAGCTGTGAAAAGAGATGAATTATTGCTTATTCTACAAAGATATTCTAAAATGGCCTGGACACATTTGTTGGTACCCCTTAGAAAAGATAATAAATAATTGGATTATAGAGATATTTCAAACTAATTAGTTTCCTTAATTAGTATCACACATGTCTCCAATCTTGTAATCAGTCATTCAGCCTATTTAAATGGAGAAAAGTAGTCACTGTGCTGTTTGGTACCATTGTGTGCACCACACTGAACATGGACCAGAGAAAGCAAAGGAGAGAGTTGTCTGAGGAGATCAGAAAGAAAATAATAGACGAGCATGGTAAAGGTAAAGGCTACAAGACCATCTCCAAGCAGCTTGATGTTCCTGTGACAACAGTTGCAAATATTATTAAGAAGTTTAAGGTCCATGGAACTGTAGCCAACCTCCCTGGGCGCGGCCGCAAGAGGAAAATCGACCCCAGAGTGAACAGAAGGATAGTGCGAATGGTAGAAAAAGAACCAAGGATAACTGCCAAAGAGATACAAGCTGAACTCCAAGGTGAAGGTACGTCAGTTTCTGATCGCACCATCCGTCGCTTTTTGAGCGAAAGTGGGCTCCATGGAAGAAGACCCAGGAGGATTCCACTTTTGAAAGAAAAACATAAAAAAGCCAGACTGGAATTTGCTAAAATGCATATTGACAAGCCACAATCCTTCTGGGAGAATGTCCTTTGGACAGATGAGTCAAAACTGGAGCTTTTTGGCAAGTCACATCAGCTCTATGTTCACAGACGAAAAAATGAAGCTTTCAAAGAAAAGAACACCATACCTACAGTGAAACATGGAGGAGGCTCGGTTATGTTTTGGGGCTGCTTTGCTGCGCCTGGCACAGGGTGCCTTGAATCTGTGCAGGGCACAATGAAATCTCAAGACTATCAAGGCATTCTGGAGCGAAACGTACTGCCCAGTGTCAGAAAGCTCTGTCTCAGTCGCAGGTCATGGGTCCTCCAACAGGATAATGACCCAAAACACACAGCTAAAAGCACCCAAGAATGGATAAGAACAAAACATTGGACTATTCTGAAGTGGCCTTCTATGAGTCCTGATCTGAATCCTATCGAACATCTATGGAAAGAGCTGAAACTTGCAGTCTGGAGAAGGCACCCATCAAACCTGAGACAGCTGGGGCAGTTTGCTCAGGAAGAGTGGGCCAAACTACCTGTTAACAGGTGCAGAAGTCTCATTGAGAGCTACAGAAAACGTTTGATTGCAGTGATTGCCTCTAAAGGTTGTGCAACAAAATATTAGGTTAGCGGTCCCATCATTTTTGTCCATGCCATTTTCATTTGTTTTCTTATTTACAATATTATGTTGAATAAAAAATCAAAAGCAAAGTCTGATTTCTATTAAATATGGAATAAACAATGGCGGATGCCAATTACTTTTGTCAGTTTCAAGTTATTTCAGAGAAAATTGTGCATTCTTCGTTTTTTGTGGAGGGGTACCAACAAATTTGAGCACGTCTGTATATATATATCAATAATCAGAAAATAGAACACACATAGAAATTTATATATATATATATATATATATAAAATCAGCAATAAAACACACATATAATTATATGTTATATACATATACAGAAGCGAGAGAATATCACTTTAAAAACTTGCGTAAGCTAAGCTATACAAGTGTGTTTTTAAATGAGATTTAAAAGCATTGGCAGAAGGAGCTTCCTTTATAGTACTGGGAAGTCGTTCCATAATTTCGGTGCAATGTAACTCAAGCATCTACCACCTGAGTTTTGTTTCTGAATACTTGGTATGGAAAGTAGCCTGGCATCCTGTGATCGAAGTGGACGATTAGGAACGTATGGTTTTAAAAGATCCTTTAAATAGGGTGGAGCTAAGCAATTTAGAGCCTTGTGGGATAATAATAGCACCTTAAAATCGATCCTAAATCGAACAGGAAGCAAATGCAAGGACGCTAGCACAGGGGTGATATGATCTTGTTTCTTACTCCCAGTTAAAACTCTTGCAGCAGCATTCTGTACAAGTTGCAGCCGAGATATAACATTGTTACTAATACCAGCAAAAAGGCTGTTACATTAATCAATCCTTGAAGATATAAAAGCATGCACCAATCTCTCTGCATTCTGCTTGGAAAGCATACCTCTCAGTCTAGCTATGTTTCTTAAATGAAAAAAGAACATTTTTGTAACATTTTTAATGTGTGATTCAAAGGAGAGGTCTGAATCAAAAGTGACACCTAGGTTTTTTTTATCTCTGCTCTAGAATCTGTACAGAGACCGTCGAGTAGAAAATCAGATGAATCTATGTTCTTGTATTGCTTCTGAGGTCTCATTATCATCAATTCTGTTTTGTCTGAGTTTAACATTAAAAAGCTTTTAAACATCCAATGTTTAATGTCAGCAAGGCAGGTATTCAAAATATTAGCAGCAGATACATCACCCTGTTTGAGAGACAGGCAAAGCTGAGTGTCATCAGCATAGCAATGAAAATGAACTCTGTGTCTACGAATGATATTTCCCAAAGGTAACATATATAGAGAGAACAGAATTGGGCCAAGAATTGAACCCTGAGGAACCCCACACGTAACCTTTGACATAAAATAGGTCGCCTCCTCAACTTTAACAAACTGAAACCTATTAGAGAGATAGGATCTGAACCAGAACAAGACAGTACCTGACAATCCCACTAAATGTTCAAGGCGATTAATTATGACAGAATGATCAATGGTGTTGAAAGCAGCACTTAGATCCAGTAGAACAAGTACTGAAGGCGAGCCCATGTCAGAAGTCATCAACATATCATTTACCACTCGAATTAGTGCCGTCTCGGTGCTATGATAAGGCCTGAAACCTGACTGAAATTTCTCAGAAATATTCTGTGCAGCAAGAAATCTATTTAATTGTTCAGCCACTACTCTTCTAACACTTTGGACAAAAAAAGGGAGATTAGAAATAGGCCTGTAATTATTAAGCACATTGGGATCAAGGGTAGGCTTCTTGAGCAGGGGTTTTACTACGCAGTCTTCAAAGAATTTGGAACAGTACTTGATGAGAGTGAGCTGTTAATAATATTTAAAACTGTGTTATTTATTTTTGGATATACTTTTCTCAAAAGTGTAGTAGGAATGGGATCTAATGCACATGTTGTGGGTTTAGTCTTTTTAATTATGGCATCCGGCTCTTGTTCACATGTCAAGCAAAAGTGCTGTAAGATTTGGTTGGGTTCAGACGGACCAAGAATATTTGTATAATTGTTTATATCAGTATGTAGTTGCTCAACTGATTCCTAATGTCGGTCACTTTTTTATTGAAGTGATTCACAGCTTACTGGAGGAATATTCTGTGTAACGCGCTCTGATTGCGGATTTGTTAATCTTGCTGTTGACTGAAAAATAAATCTTGTATTGTTCTGATTTTTGTCAACAAGATCGGAGAAATAAACAGATCGAGCTAAAGACAGTGACGTTCTATATGTTAAAATACTATCTTTCCAGCTTTGATAATATATCTGAAGTCCAGTCGATCTCCCATCTGCGTTCTAATTTGCGACACATACGTTTATGCATACGTGTTGTATCATTAAACCAAGGAGAAAATATTTTTGTAGATAGTTTCTTTATTTTATAAGGTGCAATAGTGTCAAGACTATTTGCCAGAGTGGCGTTATATTTATCCACCAAATCTCCGACCACTCCTGACTGAATAATTCACAACACAGAGTTTGTTATTCATTTAGCAGGGGACAATTCTATATTGTGTTTATCTAGATTTTTATTGTAGTTTTTGGGGTTTTTGTTTGTAATTGTTTGACTTAAATATAATTGGCTCAGTAGTACTTCAATCTTTAAACCGAGGTCCTGTCCACATTGTGTGGATGTTAAAGATCCCATGGCACTCTTCGTAAGAGCAGGTATGTTAATCCCGGTGTCATGGCCAAATCCAAAAAGCAGGTTATACAATCCGGCCTACCTAAAGTCCCTCTACCTTAATTAGGGTTAAAAGTGTGTTTGTGCCCCACTTCCCCCCCTCCCCCGGACCCTCTTGTAATGAGGCCTCCGTCTCAATGGGTAACTCTCCTAGTTAAATAAATAGTCTCTGTAAGTTGTTTCTGACAAAAGCGTCTGCTCAATGACTAAAATAATGATTATATACGATTATGAAGTTGTGATGTCAGGCTTTAATCACAGCCTGTGTATTTGTAGATGGATCTTGTCTTCATTACACTAAAACAAATAAAACGACAAGTTAACACATGACCTCCAGGTGTACTTGGAAAATGTTGTATTTTTATGTTTTTGGTTGGCAACACCCTGTAATTACATTCACTGCAGTATAATAAAAACACAAATACTACAGTACTGTTTATATAGTAATATCAAAGGTATAGTTGGGCCAATCCAATGTTAACGGCTCCTACTCAGCCTGTTCTGTTTTTCCAAATTTTACATTTATGTTATTGATACATGAACTATACGTCTTAAACTATCAAGCTCATCAATATGGCATTTTCACCTGTACAGTATTTCCATGATTCATGATAGATAGTGAAACAAGTAAAAGAGGATACAAGTTACAGGAGACAGCATAATTGCATGGGCTCGGACCGCCGAGTGAGGGAATACAGTGGGCGTACATGTATATGATTCGTTTTGATCAGATTCATAACTTTATTTATTTTTTATATTTCATTACGAGTAACTTAAAATATTGGACAAGTTCACAAAAATAAACCAACTTGAAATGTTATACGCTCAATACAAAACACTATTCTCTGGCAACTTATGATATGAAAAGTAAAATAATGTAAACTAATGTACCGTATATTACAGCCGGCCTAAACTCATATATTGTAATACAGTACAGTAAAAAATAAAAGTTAAACAGGGGTGCACAGTACCTTACTATAGATCTTCTGACTACAACGTAGCAAAAAAATAATTTTATGGAAGTATGCATAGTAGTCGGCCGATTGAGCTGATAAACAACTGTAAAAAACTGTCTTTCCCGCCTGCTTTTCCCGCTGTCATACAGTTGCTATGCGCTTATGTCACTGCTATTTTTGAAACTCAAACGCAAACATATATATTTTTTGAACATTGCTCGCATTATGCAATTATCCAAATTAAAATGCAATGAACAACGGACTTCGGGACCGCGAAATGTGCATTTAGTACCATACAATCATAGAAAATTATGCGCTTAAAAACGGGACCAGCTGCATGCTATGCAGTTAAGCAATTATTATACAATTATTCAATATGCAAATAAGTGGAGTCGACTCTACATCAGATTTGGCTGTGTATTTTTCATGCATCAATCTATGGTCTACCAGTTCTTAAATATTGTATAGCAAAAGTTGAATGTATGCAATCAGTGTTATGTACATACTCTACTGATAACGACTGCAGTGTAGCTTTGAATATGTCTAGTATCAAACGGAATAAAAAAAGTGTTACTTCTGTAATGACATCAAAAATCCTACTGAACTAAAGTAGAACATTTCTACTGAAATACCTCAAGTTACCATCATAAATAAGAAGCTCTAGCATCAGGCAACAGCAAGCACAGTACAAATTGTAATAATCCAATTAAATGTTTTTCCTGCTTGGCTGACGACCCAATCAAAACGATGCATTTGCAACCCAACTTTGCTTGTTTTGTGTGGCTTAACATTTGGAGAGAGAAAAAGAAAATCTGCAACTGCAGGTGAATTCGAGGGTTCCCCCCCACCCCCACCAAATGGAACAGAGACAAAAGTATTTACCCGCCAAACTGGCTCTGGCCAGAAGCAAACGTATGATATAATATGCCATACATATATATGTCCACTGTACAAAATTATCCGAACAAAGTCATTCTTCTTGTTTAAACTTAGCACAGGAAAATTCCTTGAAGCTCCAAATTACCATTTGTAAAAAAAATGATAAAACGTTCATGCACCCGCATTTCCACATGCCTTTGAAACGTGTTTTTTTTGTTTACTACTACAGTCAAAAAACTTAAAATAAACCCAAACAGTTAAGCACACAACTTAACATAAACCTAAATCTAACCTATGTCAAAACTCTACATTTTTTAAAGACATACTGTAAGATGTATTTTATATCTCATTGCAATCCAGAAATGTAAAATCAGAAACGTATTAAGTACAGTAGAGTACATACATTAGGCCTAACTCGTATTAAGCACAGTACTGTACATACATTTTTTTTCAAGATTTTAAACGCTTCCCACTTCATATGTTCTTAAACATGTTGTCAATAGTTTAAATCATTAACATAATTGACTAGCAATAGATAGCAATATAGTGGGATTACATTTTCTCCATTTTAAATTGTGAACTAGAATATTGTGCAAATGTTTAATTCATTACATAGAAGGCATTAAAATATGTCCTAGTCTGGAGGGGTGGGCCGTCCCCAAATATATATCGGCAAGTAAAATATTTCACTGAATTACCTGAAGTTAGATTAATCATGAAGTCTATTTTTTTTTCAGCGATGGAAAATGTCTTACAGCTAAATTAATATATAGGCCTACCTGCGTAAGTCTCTGCAAGTGACGCTAGCTACCACGATTAATGATTTGATATAAGAGATTCTCGATAGTGTCAGTAAATTACTTCGTGTTGTGAAGAAGGTCTCTTCAAGATAAACATTCTGTAGCAGTTGAAGAACAACTTTGTGTTAATTTAAAAAATCTCAAACTTCCTTTGGCAGCGATATACAGTAAACAAATAGCAGAAAGTGTTTAATGTATGTGCTTAAATATGGAATATATAACACGCATACATATAACAGTATGCATTTGTATTTTATTCTATTTGGCAAAACATTATCGTCTCACTTTTTTTTTTTTAGAACCTACGCTATACAAGATCATAAGCATTTACAGCAGTGGTACTCAATTACATTCTCTGGCGGGCCAGATAAGGACATTTCCAAACCTTGGGGGGCCACAGGGCGCTCAAGATGTGCGTAGTGGTGGGGGGTTGTTTAAATGGTCGTGAAAATCTGACTATCCGATCAGACTTTACATACAGTAACAAAACGTTGCAAAACTGCACTTGCACCAATCAACTAATACATCTCAGAAATAACTACTTAACAAGTTACAATGTTTGATCACCATTAATAATAAAAATATTAAGCAAATACCATTTCCTGACCAGTATTCAAATGACACCTTGCAAACAAACAATTATACAAATCTCACTGTAATGCTATTAAAACAGCATGTTATTCATTTTAATTTTATTAAAACTAGAAAATGTTCTGACAATCACTGTGCTGCAAGCATTCAAGTTAACTAACGAAAGCTCGTTAGTTAACTTGAATGCTTGCAGCACAATACTATTTATCCTAAAATATGTAAAACTGTACTATTCCAGAATAGGTTGTGAAGGCTTTACTTTGCTCCACTGGATTAACTATAAAAGTATACACTTTCCACGTGTGTATTTCAGGCAGAAACAGTACATAAGTAGATATCGCTTTTTTCTTTCTTTTTTTATCCCTGCCATTGTAGTTTCTTCGCAATAAACAAAGTGGCAAATGACACATTTTCATGAAGTAACAGCATTACTGGGGTTTACTTTTTCTTTTTTAAGCTGTGCATGCAAGTGAAAACTGTCAAATGTAACTTAAATAAACGCTTCAAAAAATATATGTGGAAAAGGTGGCGTTGTACAAAACCCCCCCACAATTTTCGTTTATTACTCTCCTCATAACAGAAAATAGGATCACAACAAAACAAAACGTTGATCACTATACGTAGCATGTACCTTTGCCCAGTGTCTGGAAAGTGTGAAGCACTTTCGAGCGATGTGCATTACCTGCAGCGGTCTGTATCCCTCGATTCTGACTCGCTTGCCAAATCTGAAGCATCACTTTGTTGTTGTTGGTTTTTATGTTAATCTCACACATCACTTGCCATTTTAGACACAGACGTCGACTTTTTGGCTTCGAATGAATGTGCAGCAATGTTTGTAAGAATATTCAGATAGTTTCAGCGCACTGAAGAAAATAATATTCCTACCGCTGTTTTCATATTGCACAAAGCCTTCTTTCATTGCTCAACAAATGAGGCACTAAAACTACGTAAATTGGCGGAGATTTGTGACGCCTGCCAAAATGAGAGCTCATCAGAAATAAAGCTTGGCCAGTCAGCTGACTTGTTCTTCTATTAGGCTGCCAAAAAAAACGAGTGTTAGGGGAAGCAAACGTATTTCCTAAATGAACAAATTATTATTAGTTTCTCCAGTACTGAAGGCACAAACACTCATTATTATCACTGATTACCAGTTTTAACCGGACAGAAACACAGATCTGACCCGTGTGTGCTGAACTATAGGCTATTCAATGCCTCCCTATTTATTCAGTGAAATGAACGGTCGAAAGCAACGCTACCAGGCACTGACGTCAGACAGTTATCTTTTTTGGTTCAATTTCGGTAAAACCAGGACCCCTCCGAAAATATATACCCCGTTGCACATCTACACTCCCGGGACTATGTGTATGCCAAGTGTGGTTCCTAAATTAGCAGTACTTTTCGAGATACAGGTGTATACAAAAGCGTCTTCATTTTTCTTTTTTTTCTTTTTTTTTTTTTTAAAAAGCTGTTTTCTTCGCCATGCTGTATCTCAAAAAGTATTTCACCAGATGCTACCCCGTTCACAGGGTTTGTTGAGCCTGTCAATCCGACCCCCCCCCCCCCCCACACACACACGCACACACACACACACACACACACACACACACACACGAATGTTCATGCATATCGATGGAGATTAACAAATACATACATTTCACTTTGAGTAATAAATAACTCAGCACTTACCTTTTAGTGTTAGGAAAAACGTGGTCTTTTTTTGTGGAATCGGCTACCGGGTTTGGTGTTTTTCAAATTTGACTTTGCAATAACCAATTTAACAAAAAAATACTGGAAAAAACGGTTTTGTGGACGATGGTACAAATCACGCTGTGGAAACATCCAGCGACGGGCGTTAACCAATGAGAGAGGACTGATCACGTGTCTCAAATCATTCCGCGTGACTCTTCCAATGAAAGCGGGGCGGTGACAGCGTGTTAGTCACGTGATATCCGCGTGTTCCCTTCTCTCACATGATTTGATCTCTGTTGTCGCGGAGATTTACTCTGCTGGAGACGCGGGGGCGGGACGGGGGTGTCCTGCCGGTACCCCGTTGTCAGGCACGGGGCAGTGGGGGGCGTTCTCCTGGGGCGCTCTGGCGGTCAGCTAAGAGCAGCCCGAGTGTTGCTGTTCACTCGATTTCATCAATAAAATAGCTTTCTATTTTGGAAGATAAAAGTTGTACTCTTGGATTCTTACCGCCGCTACAATCGGGGTCCGTTTCTGTCTGCAATATTATGATACAGGTCATACTTGCAAAACTCGTATATTAATCAACGTTTTAATTTTCTTTCATGATACAAAGTGGAATGCAAAACAAATTAAATAAATAATAATAATAATAATAATAATAATAACACAGTAATATTTTTTTTATACAGTGTGGAGTAGTGGTTAGGGCTCTGGACTCTTGACTGGAAGGTCGTGGGTTCAATCCCTGGTAGGGGACACTGCTGCTGTACCCTTGAGCAAGGTACTTTACCTAGATTGCTCCAGTAAAAACCCAGCAGTATAAATACAAACTAAAAAATAGAAATATGTACATTGCGATCTTACAGTTCAGCGCCACAGTCAAACCACGCGATATCTGTTTGAAGTAAAGCCCCGCCCCTGCCGCATCATTTCGCAATTGCTATACACAGCTCCAGAATGAGTGACACATTGGATAGCCAATCTCTACGACATAAAACTATACTGTAGTATCCCTCTATCACGTGACTTTTTTTACACCCACGTCACGTGTTCCCAGCAAAGGCTGAGCGCTGATCTGCTTTCAGTGACAGCAAACAAAACACAATTCGTAGTGTAATATTTGGGTTTGGAAGTGGTGAAGAAATAACTCTTAATATCAACAACGGATGGATGCAGACAGATTACAATCTGACAGTTTGATTAAAAACAGCTCACACGAATGTCAACAACTGCGCCACCCCACACACACTTCTGGGTTTTGTCAATAAAGCTTAGGAAAACAAAATCTTTAAATAACTTTATACAAACAATTGAAGGCAAACACTCGTACACTATTCAAGCAATACTGCACAGCAAGCTTAATGCTACCAGGAGAGTTTAACCAACTTGCTAGCCTTTTAACAGTAAGTATTTTCATTTATTATTAACCACTTCAACTCCAGATGTAAAAATGAAACCCCTTCCCAGGTACCAGATTTTGAAAATAATAATAATAATAATAATAATAATAATAATGTTTTCAAATCTGTAGTTGCTATAAAATGTTAACATATGATGAATAAAACACAAATAAATGACTTAAACTGTGTTTTTCATTAACCCTTTATGCTGCTGTGTACTACATACCCATATTCAATATAGAGATAAAAACGTTTTTTGTTTTTTTTTAACAATGAAAACAAAAAAGCTGCTAATAACAATAATAATCAGTAAACAGTAATTATCAAATAAATACAACTTCAAAACGTGTGCCAGTTTTGACTTGCTCTGTGCCATTTATTGAAATGTTCAATACAACAGAACCCGGGATTGCCTTCGCAACCACTGCACATTTTTCTTTTCTTTTGTCTTTTCTTTTGTTTTAATTTTCATAGCAGACCCTGTACCTTTTTTACAGTGTCTGCTTCGCTTGTGTTGGAGGGATAGTCACAAATGCTTGTACACAGCTACTTTGCACAGGCATTGTGATGGATCTGGCTGCCGCATTGCCTGTACCCAGTGCTGTGTTTTGATAGTATTTAGTCACAGCACTGCCATTTCAAACCAAACAGCTTCCCGTTTGCAGCTGGCTTACCTGTAAAGTAACTGCATGCTCTTCTGTTCGTACAGTTTGTATTGTTCTTGGCTCCACATCCTCTTCATCATAATCACTGAGTGATAAGTCAGCATCACTGTTGCTGGTATCGAAATCCTCCGAACCAACTTCACTCCCGTTGCTCATTATAGAAAGACCACGTACGTTGCCATGTTTAGCTTTCGCTAAAAACTATATAAACTACAACTAAACAAGTAAAACTAATAGTAAAACAAAACATAATAATTTAAAACACTATATATATAAAAGCCGACTGCTTTTTTTCACACTGCGGACTCACCATGTAGCCACCCAAGAGCTACAACGTTGGTGGACAACGCAGCTCTCGGGCAGCTTACAGGCAAGCCCGCAGGCGCCCAGCCAGACTACTGGGGTCGCTGGTGCGCGGTGAGCCGAGGACACCCTGGCCAACCTAGCCCTCCCTCCCCTCGGGCGGCGCGTGGCGCGTGGCCAATTGAGCGCCGCCCCCTGGAAGCTCCTGTCCTCCGTCGGCAAAGGAATAAGCTGGACTTGAACTCGCGACGTCCAGACTATAGAGCGCATCCTGCACTCCACGTGGAGCGCCTTTACTGGATGCGCCACTCGGGAGCCCCATTTTACATTTGTTATTAATTTTGTAAATATACATGTTAACCTAATTTTTTAAATACCTATCGAGCCTAAACAATAACAAAAATAATGTTGCAGTCGAATATCGTACGCAGTAAGACCGAGTGTTTAACTTTAAAACACGTATTTGTCACGCTTTTCAAACACGTCACTGTGTTTATAATTCTAAATGTGTTTAGGATTTAGTTTGTTTTGTAAACTCATGGACGCGTTTATGATTTGTAAAACATTTTTTAAACATTCGTACAGGTTTATAACAGGGCTGGTGTTTAAAATATAAACATTCAACTTATCCAAAAAAAAAGCACAGATTAAAAACACATAACGTTGAGCGTTATTTAGAGTTCCAAATGACTAAACGTCAACACCTGATGACGTATAAACACTGCTGTTTAGGAATAGAACGTTTCTATTATACATGTATACACACGTGCCGTTCAGATATTAAACGTGTCACACGTTCTTGGGTGTACAGTGTAACGTCAGTGTTTTCTGTGTTTACGCAAGATGGCTGACTCTATAAGTTGAAGTGATACCGATAGTGATACGTCGGTACAGATAGGAGACCCCGGTAAGTATTACTGTAACCAGAGCTATAGCTGCCAGTGTTTCTATGCGGTACAATTTTACACGTCCATAGCGCCTGAGTGCTTAACAACACAAAGATTGGATAATCTAATCAAAGCTATGGACTGAAAGTCAGGTTTTAAATAAAGTCTTAAACTAGAAGTTATTGCACCTGCTTCCCGAATATTCCGAGCAAGAGAATTCCTTAGATGCGGGGCACAGTAACTGAAAAGCCCAGGAACCATAACACACCTAAACACCTGTATATGCTACTGTCTGCTTCTGAAAGCCGTTTCAAAATACAGAGCACCGAGCCCACACCACATAATACAAAACCCAGCCTCGCAGGCTTAAAACAGAGACAAGTGCCGTGTTTATTATGAAGTATGTTTCAGCACGCTGAGAGCCGGATCCCATCAAGTCTCCTCAAACTACAGCAACTCAATGTACAGAAGTTATTAACCAAAAAAAAGGGGAGTTAACATTTAATATTTTTTTTTTTTACTAACAATAATAATAATACATTTTATTTATATAGTTATAATTTTGTGAAGCACATGAGACGCACGCATATAAAAACAAAGGTTAAATTATTATTATTATTTATTTATTTATTTATTTCTTATCACACGCCCTTACCCAGGGCGACCTTACAGTTGTATACAAAAAAATGCATATCCAGAATTACAGTACAATTAAGAGCAAAGCTACAAAATACAATGATTTCAGTCCTAATAAGAGCGATTACAAAACCCAGTAAGATTTGATATCGGGGCAGCTCCAGAGCGGAGAACAGTGTTGATCGTTATATCCGGGTTAGCTACGAGCGCATGTGAAATACAAAATACTTCAGATTAGGTTAAGTGCAATAGGGAGCAGATAAGTGCAAGTAAATGAAATACAGATCACAACAAAGTCCAAAACTAAACTACAGAATGAAACCCTACACAGCTGAGTCCCTTTCTAAAGTATGGTGGTGTAATTACAGCAAAGTGGCTCCTTACTCCGGTATTTTTGTGTGAGGTAATGCTTTCTTTTCTTCCCTTAATCACAAAGCTGCCCTGCCACCTCTTTCTGTAAGAAGAGACGTGTAGGGAGACGTCATCAGTGTGTTTCCAAAGTACTTCCGTTTTTGTTTTCGCTGCAGTATGCGTCTGTTGAAGTAGAAAGGGTATCTTTTTATAATAGCAATGCTTGCTTTATTTATAAAGCTTTCTGGAAATCTAAATAAACCATGTCATATGCTTTGCAATTATCCATTGTCGATGTTGCATCCTCAAAAAATCAAGCAGGTTAGTTAGACACGATCTCCCTTTCCTAAAACCATGCTGACTGTTTCGCAGGATATTGTTACCATATAGGTAATTTTCCATTTTGGATCTTATTATAGTTTCCATAAGTTTACATATAATAGAAGTCAGGCTTATTGGCCTGTAGTTACCTGGTTCAGTTTTGTCTCCCTTTTTGTGGATCGGTATTACGTTTGCAATTTTCCAGTGTGTCGGTACAACCCCTGTGTCAAGAGACTGTTGCATGATCTTGATTAGCGGTTTGTAAATAACTTCTTTCATTTCTTTGAGTACTATTGGGAGGATCTCATCCGGCCCAGGGGATTTGTTTATTTTAAGAGCTCCTAGTCCCTTTAACACTTCTGCCTCTGTTATGCTAAAGTTATTTAAAACTGGATAGGAACAGGTCAACATGTGGGGCATGTGGGGCATGTTGTCCGTATCCTCCTTTGTAAAAACTTGTGAAAAGTAATCATTTAATATATTCGCTATTTTTTTGTCTATGATTTTGCCATTTGTGTCTCTTAGACATTTAACCTCCTCTTTTGAAGATTCTCTTGCTTTTAATATATTGGAAAAACATTTTGGAATTGGTGTTAGCCCCCTTAGCAATGTTCATTTCTCTCTCTCTCTCTCTCTCTCTCTTGGCCTTTCTAACTTCCTTTTTGACTTATGTTTGCAGTTCCAAGTACTCTTTATGTGTACTTTGTTTTTGGTCCCTTTTAAACGCTCTGTAAAGTGCCTTTTTTCAGCTGAATATTTTTTTTTTTAAATTGATCTATTAAACCATTTTGGCCATTTTGTTTTAGATTTAGATTTGTCTACTTTTGGGATGTAATTGTTTTGCACCTCTAGTACTACATTTTTAAAAAACAGCCATCCTTTTCTGTGGATGTTTTCTCTATTTTACTCCAATCTACTTCTGTTAGTCTCTGTTTCATACCTTCATAGTTTGCTTTTCTAAAATTGTAAACCTTAGCTTTAGTCATTACTTTTTGGGTTTTGAAAATCACTTCAAATGAAACCATGTTGTGGTCTGAGTTTGCCAATGGCTCTCTGACCTCTGTTTTAGTTATTCTGTCTTCGTTATTTGAAAAGACTAAATCAAGGCATGCTTCCCGTCTCGTCGGTGCCTTGACAAATTGCGTTAGGAAGCAGTCATTTGTCATATGACCAGAGTCAGAATAGTGCTACTTGACCAGGGTCAGAATTGAGTTACATGACCATAGTCACCCTTACGGAAATGTCCCATAGAATCCTATAGTAGTACTATAGGACTCTCTATAGGACTAAAAGGGTTTTAAAGGAATCCTGTAGGATTCTTTAAAAAAAAGTATCCTCCTATAGTACTCAAAAGGGTCTCCCTATAGTACCTCAATAGGACTCCTCCTATAGTATGCAAAAGAATAATACTATGACTCTGTTTAGGACTGAAAATGTAAGAATGACTTTTACAGTATATACTAGGTTTATAGATTGAATAAAGCAAAATACTTAACTTTTAATAAACCGTTTAATAAACCTATTTATTTAATTACCAGATACTGAAAATAGCACATTAGTAGGAACAAAATAATGTATAATAAATTTAAGCAGAGCTGTTTTTGTTTTATTTTATTCTGTTTTAAAATATTTCTGATATAGCTGGGGTGTGTAAACTTTTTAAAACAAAATAAAAGCACATCATAGTAAATAACACAAGTGTTGCCTGCAGATAACTTCAAGTAACCCTTAATATTTAAAAAGACAAAGCAGCAGCCATAATGAATATGGACATAATTTATTGTCCTACAAAATTTTAAATAGATATAATAAATTATTATATACAAATATGCACATTTTTAAAAAATATAAATAAATCAACAGATGTACAGACTCCTTTACTTTAACCATATACGTTTTCTTTTTGACAATAACAATACTATATTATCCTGTTCATACATGTGTAACAGGGTGGAGGCTGGGCGTGAACTGGCAACCCTACGCACTCCAAGTGAGCATCTAAACCACAATGAAAAAGAGCCGAGCTCGTCTGCATACATGGTTTTAGAGCTCTTAACCTCCTCTCTTCTCATCGACAGGGGACAGAATCCGTAATGGCACTATACCACACAACACTGCACGTTACACATGTCAAAACAGAAAGAGTTGTACCACGTCCTTATCGCTAGGCTGTGAATTTGTGATTTGTGAAAAGGGCAGGACAATTGCAGTCACTTGTGTTCTTTTTTTAATTTTCCTGCAAGCTGCCTTCCTTCTTTACTTGCACAGTATTTAATTTCCAAGTGGTGCTCTAGCTGTGAGAAACAGCTGTCTGTGATATGTAAAACATCAGGAAGACACAGGCATTAACTGTGTATTGCTCACGCTGACAAACATGTCTGCATGTCCATGTTATAAGGCTTGATAATGCTTCATGTTCATCTAAAATTTCTGTTGCGCTTCCTGATTCTAATAGGTCCTGTAATGCTGCCAACAGAGTTGAAAGGTCATAGCAAGCATCATATGAACTTTTGGAATCAGAAAATAAAAAAATGGACAGTCACTTAGCAGTCTAGAGCAGTAATTTAGCTCAAAGCTACTTAGAGAAAACTATAGGAGAAAAATGATAAAACTTAATATTGCAGCAAAGAACTCCGAATGATTGCCAACCTCATAACAAGATTAGGAATAAGTAAAACAAAAAACAACATTAAAATGGAATTTGAATCTATTTACTCTTTAATAATTTAGTAATAATAATTTCGTATGAAAATTGTTTTGTACATTCTGATGAAAACATGGTTAACATTGATTAATTTGTGAAGAATTGTTGAAACGCTCATTTTAAAGTATGAAACACCTAATCCCTTTCAACTTCATTTGGCATGAAATTCACAGAACTCTTCTCATCAATTGACATCCTAACACATTTCCTTTCCAAATGGTCCAAAAACACAGCCTCTGTTTTATCATTCTTGTGAATTTCAATGAGAAAGTTTGAGGATATGCTAAACTCTCTACTGTATATAAAATCTGCAATTTTTTTCCAGTTTCTTCACAGTCAATATAGCTATCTCTCTCCCATGAACAGAGCATGGCCCATCTCTGCACTTTACTAGCAGAAGAGAGGTTAGTTCAACAACATGACTATTTTGCAATTCAGCTGTAAAGTTAGACCTTTTCATTACATGGTTATAGTTTTTAGTGCGATACAAAACATGATTGTAAATAAACCTGTCATACACAAGTACTTCTTTTTTAACTTGATGACCAAGTAGAAATTCTTGTTGATCCAATAAGTTTTTTTAAGAAAATATGTACAGGTTCACTGGCACTTTGTATGCTTGTAGCTTTTTTACCTTTTTTATCACAGTATACATTTCACACACTTGTTTTGATACGCTCTGTGTACCCTAGAAAAGGCTTTTTAATACCCTGTTGTACCCTTCATAAGGGAAAGCAGAGGTTGCCCAAAGAGCTCCCCAGTCACTAACACCTCTAGGTAAATGCAGAAGTAGATGGACATTAAAGGTCAAGTGACTTTTACCACACAGAGTCTCAGTTTGGTTTACAAACTCCTTAAGAACCACACTTACTTTTCTAAGAGTTTCTCTAGTAATTGAGTCTGTCAAAAGATTATTCACTGAATAGACCAAGTAAAACCAATGTTGAATGTATCTCAAAGGTAAAATCCCCCTTACTACACCAAGAAGAACACAGTGCATGTATTCAGATACAAAAGACCGTGACATATTCAAAACAGGTAAAAACAACAACGGGGAAGAGCCTTTAACACCATTCACTGGGTTTCCACTTTCAGAAGCAGCAATTGCATCTGCTTTGTGCTGTTCATGAGTTCTTATAGGTGGATCTTTTTCTTTAATGGGGTGTACTCTAGTGAATTCTCTTCCCTTGTGAACATGCTGACCAGGATGCAGACAAAAGTCACAACCATACTTGCCATTAAACAGGGTTGTGTTACGAAGGGCTGGTCTAGCCACCGAATCTGCTGAACAAATTAAAGTATGTATTTTAACAACCTTCTGACCTTCTCCTGGAATTATTACTGTTACACCTGTTTCGTGCAAATCAGTTAACTCTTTAACAAAAACACTCAAGTAGCTATCCATCCTGGGCTTTCCTGGGCCAAACCACAGACATGACAACAGAACATTGTTGATTCTTAACTTGTATGGGAGTTCATTCACCATTACCTGAATAGGCCAGAAACTGCTTCTGGATGATTTAAATACTTAAACACCATCACTGTTCCACTGAAGAGAAATGCCATTCTGACCAAACTGTGTGGAATTCCTTACTTTTTGGTACAGTTTCCCAGATGTGACATCACCTATCTCTCTGCTTCTAGTGTGGACATTTTTCTGGATGGAATCTAAAACGGCTTCTTTTTCAAGCAGTTCCTGCTTTTTCAATGGGAGCTGGATGAAAAAGTGACCAGCCTTTTTGTTTAATTCTTTATTAAACCCCTCACCACATTCTGGACAGGAATCTACATTATCATTCTCAGGGCAGATGTATGATTGGCATATTTTACAAAAAAAATGCAGCACCATAGATGACAAGTCTGCACAATTGAACTTTTTGTACAGATAGTATTTGGTTGTTTTAGGAAAGTCTTTAACATGACATGACATAAGTTCAAGAAGATTATCCAAAGCAGAATCTGTCAGTCGATGTTTCAATGCAAAGGTCACTTTCATTTTTACTGAGCGGTGCTCCTGGATATAGTGGGTGATTGTCAAACTCATCCTACAGAAGAGAGGAAATACAGTTAGGAAGAGTAGAACCTACAGGAAATCTTAAATGGTATTATCATTGATCAGAAACGTTATCTGGAATGCATAACTTTAAACAAACACAACAGGATATATCACAATTCATAAAATTCGTAAAAATGGTTTAATTCTGGATTTGCAAAAGTGTAAGATACTGTAGCGGTGGTGCGAATGGATGGACTGTGGGGGTGTATTTAGACAGGGGAATTTGAAAACAATTTTTGTCCAGTGTGTACTGTGTTAAGTGTTGTGGGCGCCAGGGTTGTATTGTATTTTGTGTGTGTCTCTCTCTCCCCGCTGTTATCTTGCCTGCTGTTTCTGTGCAGTCTGCAAGTGTTGACGTGAGTGCGCTGTTTGTGTTCTGTTCTGTTCTGTGTTCTGAGTCGGGTTCGCTTTTCTCAATAGCTACTTTACCAAACCAATGTAGTAAGACCATCGTTTAGGTAAGTGTTTCCCAAACATCATTGAAACTACTAGCTCTTGAACTTCTACTTGAGTTCACGAGCGGTCTGAGGGAATCGTGAAATGTTTGGGTAATGCATTGTGACACCATAGAAACCAAAAACATAATAGTTCACCAAACGAAAAATATATCTGCACACTTGATTTTGCTAAATAATTCATGTGTTTCAAACCTGCCTACGCTCTTAAGAAACCACCATATGATGCACTTCAAGACCGCTAGTTAAGTTGCAGCTTCACGTGGGGTTTTGGGATCGATCGAACAGAAATCGATCGAACGCCGCTGCAGTAAACCGTAATAATTAATAATCTTCAAACTCCAAGTACGACTGTTATAGGGAATTGGAGACGTATCCCTATTTAGTGTGGTTCAAGTTAAGAGCTATTCCATTTTAACCTCACTGCCTGGTCTGATCTTTTATTTTCCACCGTCACCGCCGCAGAACATTGCCCATAGCATGCTCAACGCTACAATATTATACTTGAACACTACAAGCAATGCCATCTTAGGTCTTGCATGTTCATTTTAAAATAATGTACCCAAGGCATCGGTGGTCTCTGTATGTGTGTTATTGTGCTTATGAACTATTTTAAATTGCTTACATAAAGTACTCGCATTCATTTATGCAAAATAATTTAACAATGTAATGTGTCAAGGGATAGACAGAGCTGTAAGCCTAGGCTGTTAGCAAATTGGTTGTGAAATTGGTCAAAGCAAACTATATACACTCGTTAGTTCTAAATAAATGTAAATTAAGTAAATGTAATGCAGTTGTGCATATAATTGTCATTACATGTTATGGGATTGGATGTTAAGCATACAGTATACACGGTAAGATTATATAACATTTAAAAGATTATATACAGACGTGCTCAAATTTGTTGGTACCCTTACAGCTCATTGAAATAATGCTTCATTCCTCCTGAAAAGTGATGAAATTAAAAGCTATTTTATCATGTATACTTGCATGCCTTTGGTATGTCATAGAATAAAGCAAAGAAGCTGTGAAAAGAGATGAATTATTGCTTATTCTACAAAGATATTCTAAAATGGCCTGGACACATTTGTTGGTACCCCTTAGAAAAGATAATAAATAATTGGATTATAGAGATATTTCAAACTAATTAGTTTCCTTAATTAGTATCACACATGTCTCCAATCTTGTAATCAGTCATTCAGCCTATTTAAATGGAGAAAAGTAGTCACTGTGCTGTTTGGTACCATTGTGTGCACCACACTGAACATGGACCAGAGAAAGCAAAGGAGAGAGTTGTCTGAGGAGATCAGAAAGAAAATAATAGACGAGCATGGTAAAGGTAAAGGCTACAAGACCATCTCCAAGCAGCTTGATGTTCCTGTGACAACAGTTGCAAATATTATTAAGAAGTTTAAGGTCCATGGAACTGTAGCCAACCTCCCTGGGCGCAGCCGCAAGAGGAAAATCGACCCCAGAGTGAACAGAAGGATAGTGCGAATGGTAGAAAAAGAACCAAGGATAACTGCCAAAGAGATACAAGCTGAACTCCAAGGTGAAGGTACGTCAGTTTCTGATCGCACCATCCGTCGCTTTTTGAGCGAAAGTGGGCTCCATGGAAGAAGACCCAGGAGGACTCCACTTTTGAAAGAAAAACATAAAAAAGCCAGACTGGAATTTGCTAAAATGCATATTGACAAGCCACAATCCTTCTGGGAGAATGTCCTTTGGACAGATGAGTCAAAACTGGAGCTTTTTGGCAAGTCACATCAGCTCTGTGTTCACAGACGAAAAAATGAAGCTTTCAAAGAAAAGAACACCATACCTACAGTGAAACATGGAGGAGGCTCGGTTATGTTTTGGGGCTGCTTTGCTGCGCCTGGCACAGGTTGCCTTGAATCTGTGCAGGGCACAATGAAATCTCAAGACTATCAAGGCATTCTGGAGCGAAACGTACTGCCCAGTGTCAGAAAGCTCTGTCTCAGTCGCAGGTCATGGGTCCTCCAACAGGATAATGACCCAAAACACACAGCTAAAAGCACCCAAGAATGGATAAGAACAAAACATTGGACTATTCTGAAGTGGCCATCTATGAGTCCTGATCTGAATCCTATCGAACATCTATGGAAAGAGCTGAAACTTGCAGTCTGGAGAAGGCACCCATCAAACCTGAGACAGCTGGAGCAGTTTGCTCAGGAAGAGTGGGCCAAACTACCTGTTAACAGGTGCAGAAGTCTCATTGAGAGCTACAGAAAACGTTTGATTGCAGTGATTTCCTCTAAAGGTTGTGCAACAAAATACTAGGTTAGCGGTCCCATCATTTTTGTCCATGCCATTTTCATTTGTTTTCTTATTTACAATATTATGTTGAATAAAAAATCAAAAGCAAAGTCTGATTTCTATTAAATATGGAATAAACAATGGCGGATGCCAATTACTTTTGTCAGTTTCAAGTTATTTCAGAGAAAATTGTGCATTCTTCGTTTTTTGTGGAGGGGTACCAAATTTGAGCACGTCTGTAGGTATTTTTCTTAATATAATTTTACTTACATTTTGACAGTCCACTTCAAATTCACACTGGGTGGAGAGGCAGGAAGCCCTATTAAACTCCGTTTCATCTTCACCTGAATTGGAAACCTCTTCATCGGACAGCTGTAAAACAGTAATAATTTAGTGTATAATAAAGTAGATTTTACATTTATTTAAATTCAGAATTCTCATTTTTGCAATCTATTTTTTGGGTGGTTCAAACTACAGTCAGACGTATACCCTTCCCTCATATCAACACAGTTGTAACTTTGTTTATTTTGGTTAGAGGTCTACAATGTAGCAGCCTACTTCAAGTTCAAAGTAGTATAATTGCTTATAGCCACATTGATCTCAGGGGAATCCTCATGCAACTGGTGTTCGAGGCCGCAGGGCGAGTTATATTAAAACATATTTCTACCACGAAAACCATTTGAAATGTACAGTTTTTATCTATAAAACCGGATCATTAAGACATGCTTTAATTTACTCCTTAGAATTAATACTCTCGTAGGGTTAAATGGCATTCCCTTGTGATTTTGTATTGGAGCTATGAAATAGCTGAGCGAGATCCAGGGAAACTGAATTACACTCTTCTGTAAAGCCGATTCACCCATACATAAATAAAGTAAACATCTGAAGCACATTTTTTTTTTAAGTGTCCTATAATATAACTCAATGTATGGGATATCGAATTGCCTTTACACTTCCTTTCAAATAACGAATATAAGAGTAGAATTATCCCTCGGTAACATTATATCCAAAACCTATATTTTTCGGCAGGACAGTTCTCCTCGTGGTTTTCAAGAAGTCCTGTTTCATCACCGAGGAAGAAAACTTGATCAGGTGTTAGGACAGTGTTAAGGGAAGTCTCAGTTGGTTCCTCCTCATTTTCCGTTGAGCAGCCAGGCTGGCTATAAGTACATTCATTTATTTCTATCCCTCTCCTTACTTTTGTCATACGAGGCATATCTTCTTCTGCTTCATGATGTAAGAAACGTTTATGACACCCTCTCCATTTCAATAAAAGTCACCTTATCGGAGAGTAAACTGTCAACAAAAGAGAGAAGTGCTGCTGACTGCCTGCATGGCGCGCGCCCTACTTTTCAAATGTACCTGCACGAGACCAGCAAAGTGACCGTTTGTGTTTGACAGGTGGCTCCCACAGTATTACATACCACTTCATGGAGCAGTAAAGAGATGGAGAAAATGTCATTTGCATTGTTTGATTTTTTTTGAAGAGAATGCGATAGAAATTGGCAAGAAAGAGTGGATTGTAGAATTTGATGAACGTAGTTACAAAAATAATGTAATTGAAACCAAAAATGTTTATGAGATGGTGGACTTAAACCTAGTGGAAAAGGGGACCTTCAAAAGAAAAATCCAAAATGGTTAACCTGTCCATCTTATGTACTGGCAATAGGTAAGACAAAGTGTAATGCTCTATATCAATTTGTCAATCAACTAAAAAGATTAAATAATGCTGAGGAAACTGAAGGTATGGGATGGACACCCTTGCTTACAGTAAACAGTATATATATATACAGTGCCTTGCATAAGTATTCACCCCCCTTGGACTTTTCCACATTTTGTAATATTACAACCTGGAATTAAAATGGATTTAATTAGGATTTTTTGTGACTGATCTACACAAAATAGTCCATAATGTCAAAGTGGGGAAAAAAAATCTACATATTTTTCAAAATTATTTACAAATAAAAAACTGTCTTGATTGCATAAGTATTCACCCCCTTTGCTGTGACACCCCTAAATAAGCTCTGGTGCAACCAATTGCCTTCAGAAGTCACATAATTAGTTGAATGAAGTCCACCTGTGTGCAATTAAAGTGTCACATGACCTCAGATTAAATACACCTGTTTCTGGAAGGCCACAGTTTGTTAAAGAGCATATCAAAACAAACAGCATCATGAAGACCAAGGAGCTATCTAAACAATTCTGGGATAAAGTTCTGGAGAAGCACCAATCAGGGTTGGGTTATAAAAAAATATCCCAAACTTTGAACATCCCCCGGAGCACCGTTAAATCCATTATTAAGAAATGGAAAGAATATGGCACAACCGCGACTCTGCTTAGAGAAGGCCGTCCACCAAAATTCAGTGACCAGGTAAGGAGGGCATAAGTCAGAGAAGCAACCAAGAGGTCAATGGTAACTCTGAAGGAGCTGGAGAGATCCACAGCTGAGATGGGAGAAACCGTCCATGGGACAACTATAACCCAGGCGCTCCACAAAGCTGGGCTTTATGGAAGAGTGGCGAGAAGAAAGCCATTTCTGAAAAAAACCCATATCAAATCCTGTTTGGATTTTGCCAAAAGGCATGTGGGAGACACAGCAAACATGTGGAAAAGGGTTCTCTGGTCTAATGAGACCAAAATTGAACTTTTTGGCCTTAGCGCAAAACGCTATGTGTGGCGCAAAGCCAACACTGCTCATCACCCTGAGAACACCATCCCCACGGTGAAGCATGGTGGTGGCAGCATGTTATAACATGTTATGGGGATGCTTTTCATCGGCAGGGACTGGGAAACTGGTCAGGACTGAGGGCAAGATGGATGGAGCCAAATACAGGGAAATTCTAGAGGAAAACCTGTTTCAGTCTGCAAGAGGACCAGTGACTGGGAAGGTTCACCTTCCAGCAGGACAATGACCCTAAACACACAGCCAAAGCTACACTGGAGTGGTTTAAAAACAAGAACCTGAATGTCTTAGAATGGCCCAGTCAAAGCCCAGACATCAATCCGATTGAGAATCTGTGGCAAGACTTGAAAATTGCTGTTCACCAACGGTCCCCATCCAACTTGACAGAGCTTGAGCAATTTTGCCAAGAAGAATGGGCAAAATTTGCAGGATTCAGATGTGCAAAGCTGGTAGAGACTTACCCAAAGCCAAAGGTGCTTCTACCAAGTATTGACTCAGGGGGGTGAATACTTATGCAACCAACAAATGTCTTTTTTTTTGTTTAATTAAACAAAACAAAAAATGTGTCACAATAAAAAATATTTTGCACCTTCAAAGTGTTAAGTATGTTGTGTAAATCAAATGGTAAAAATCCCAATTAAATACATTTTAATTCCAGGTTGTAACACTACAAAATGTGGAAAAGTCCAAGGGGGGTGAATACTTATGCAAGGCACTGTATATATATTGTGACATTTACTTTTTTTGTTTTAATGAACTAGCCTACATACTAAACAGTGAACATACAATCAATACTGCTGTATAATCATAACTCTTACTCTAAGTTACTGAGGTAAAATTATACCTAATTCTCTCAGAACACTACCTTCACTTTAAAAGCTGTTATTACTACTTTGTATGGTATTTTCGTATTACTATTGATATCTATAGTAACATACAAATCAAGGCTATTTTCACCTTAGTACGAGAACATTATGGGGTACCATGTTTCCGTTACAAGGTGTATAAAGACCCACTGTTGAATTTTAACCAGTGTAGGCACAGTATAAATATGATTAAATATGAACTATTTTTTAGGGGACTGGCAGACTGTTTCACAAAAAGCAAAGTGTATACTTAATTATGAAAAGGAGGAAACCCCTTCCAAGTGTAAGCGGGATAAATGCCGGGACCAAAACAACTATCATGACAATGATAGAAATACTTTAATGTGGCCTAATATTTATTTTTAAGAATGTGAAGTGCAGACTAATCTAATCATAACTATATAATATAACGCATTTAGTCATAAATACTACAAATAATAAAATAAAATATAAAAATAATAAACAGCAAAAGACAGCTAACATTTCAACATATACTTTAGAACTCCCAGATATACTGGAACGAGTGGAATTACTGAAAATGGATTTGTCCACCACCAACTATGCCAACACCAATATACAACAATGGGGGAAAAGAGAGATGAGGTAGGAAAATTGTGTTATTTAGGTTACTACCCGATGACCGTCTGCAGGCTTAGTAATGCCCTGAACCAAAGGCGAGGGAGCATAATACTAAGGTATAACCCGAACAAGAGGGTGTTACTATATGGAGAGGTTTGTCTCCAAAAATACTGAAGTACACAGTATCCATGGCGTAAAAGTGATAAAAAGGAGGTATTTTCATGCAGTTTGATATATGTATATATTATATAACTATTTCACTTACCCACACCTTTGTTTATGATTTTAGAAGGTACAACGGACTGAAAAAGCGTCAGTATCAAAAAGGAAGCTACAGATGTGTTGTCACAAAGACACAATGAAGCTAACTGCAGACCTATTACGGGTATTTCACACTGCTGAAGAACTTGCCAATAAATCCCTGACTGGATTCAAATCCAATGCACATAAGGATTCACAAGCAAAACAACCCCTTAATCCAGATATTGTGGATGCGATTATTGGTAAGAACAATCACATTTTAATTCTGTAAAAGCTTGTATAAGCAAGCAATAACGCATGAAAAGGCATGCAGTTTTACTGAGGTTGCCAGGCTGTGGTAGGTGTCTATTTTATACTTAAACTTATGGTCAGGTATGAAGGCTTTAGAAGCTCTATTTGGAATTATTGTCCCTATTTACTAATCTTTAAGGAGTGTTCTGATGTTCGAATGTTTTGTTAAGGACTATTACTTTAAATCCTTTTTGACTTAATAATGTTTAAAGTAATAAAAGCCATTGAGACTACTTTGTTTTAGGTCTTATTCAGATTTTTAAAGCATTATTTAAACTCCAAACATGTGTATTGATACTGAAGCATTCCTTAAAACACTTTAGTAAATAGAGCCCATTATTTGAATATTATTACTACATAAATGTAGTTTGAAATATAGGACCCTATTCTTAAAACTTTTGGGCCATGTAGCCTAGTTAGTATACTTACCAAAGGTCGGTTCTCCCTTGCACCATCTGATGGTTGGAATCAGGCACCTTTGGCAGCAATTACAGCCATGAGTCTATTTGGATAAGACTCTACCACCTTTGCACATCTGGGACACTGCAATTTTTGCCCATTCTTCTTTGCAAAATTGCTCAAGCTCCGTCAAGTTGGATGGGGACCTTTGGTGAACAGCAATTTTCTACTCTTTCCACATATTCTCAATTAGATTGAGGTCCGGGCTTTGACTGGGCCACTCCAGGACATTGACCTTTTTGTTTTTAAGCCACTCCAGTGTGGCTTTGGCTGTATGTTTGGGGTCATTGTCCTGCTGGAAGATGAATCTTCTCCCAAGTCCCAGGTCTCTTGCAGACTTCAGCAGGTTTTCCTTCAGGATTTCTCTGTACTTTGCCGCATCCATTTTGCCCTCTATCTTCACAAGCTTTCCAGGCCCTGACGCAGAGAAGCATCCCCATAGCATGATGCTGCCACCACCATGCTTCACGGTAGCGATGGTGTTCTCAGGATGATGTGCGGTGTTAGGCTTACGCCAAACATAGCGCTTAGCGTTGAGGCCAAAAAGCTCTATTCTGGTCTCATCAGACCATAGAATCTTCTTCCACTTGGTCTCAGAGTCTCCCACATGCCTTCTGGGAAACTCTAGCCGAGATATGATGCAAGTTTTTTTCTTTTTGCCACTCTCCCATAAAGGCCAGTTTTGTGAAGCACCCGGGCTATTGTTGGCGTATGCACAGTGTCTCCCAGCTCAGCCGTGGAACACTGTAACTCCTTTAGAGTTGCCATAGGCCTCTTGGTGGCCTCCCTGACTAGTGCCCTATACGCCCGGATACTCCGTTTTTGAGGACGGCCTGTTCTAGACAGATTCACAGTTGTGCCATATTCTCTCCATTTCTTAATAATGGACTTTACTGTGCTCTGAGAGGATATTCAATGCCTTGGAAATGTTCTTATATCCTACCCCTGATTGGTGCTTTTGAAGAACCTTATTCCGGATTTGCTTTGAATGTTCCTTCATCTTCATGATGTAGTTTTTGTTAGGAAATGTACTAACCAACTGTGGGACCTCCCAGAGACAGGTGTATTTAACCTGAAATCATGTGAAACACCTTAATTGCACACAGGTGGACTCCATTCAACTAATTATGTGACTTCTACAGACAATTGGATGCACCAGAGCTTCTTTAGGTGTGTCATAGCAAAGGGGGTGAATACTTATGCAATCAATTATTTTCTGTTTTAGATTTGTAATTAATTTAGAACAATTTGTAGATTTTATTTTTCACTTTGACATTATGGACTTTTCTTGTGTTGATCAGTGGCAAACATAGCGCTTAGAGTTGAGGCCAAAAAGCTCTATTTTGGTCTCATCAGACCATAGAATCTTCTTCCACTTGGTCTCAGAGTCTCCCACATGCCTTCTGGGAAACTCTAGCCGAGATTTGATGCGAGTTTTTTTCAACAATGGCTTTCTTTTTGCCACTCTCCCATAAAGGCCAGTTTTGTGAAGCACCCGGGCTATTGTTGCCATATGCACAGTGTCTCCCAGCTCAGCCGTGGAACACTGTAACTCCTTTAGAGTTGCCATAGGCCTCTTGGTGGCCTCCCTGACTAGTGCCCTATACGCCCGGATACTCCGTTTTTGAGGACGGCCTGTTCTAGACAGATTCACAGTTGTGCCATATTCTCTCCATTTCTTAATAATGGACTTTACTGTGCTCTGAGAGGATATTCAATGCCTTGGAAATGTTCTTATATCCTACCCCTGATTGGTGCTTTTGAAGAACCTTATTCCGGATTTGCTTTGAATGTTCCTTCATCTTCATGATGTAGTTTTTGTTAGGAAATGTACTAACCAACTGTGGGACCTCCCAGAGACAGGTGTATTTAACCTGAAATCATGTGAAACACCTTAATTGCACACAGGAGGACTCCATTCAACTAATTATGTGACTTCTAAAGACAACTGGTTGCACCAGAGCTTATTTTGGTGTGTCATAGCAAAGGGGGTGAATACTTATGCAATCAATTATTTTCTGTTTTATATTTGTAATTAATTTAGAACAATTTGTAGATTTTATTTTTCACTTTGACATTATGGACTTTTCTTGTGTTGATCAGTGGCAAACATAGCGCTTAGCTTTGAGGCCAAAAAGCTCGATTTTGGTCTCATCAGACCATAGAATCTTCTTCCACTTGGTCTCAGAGTCTCCCACATGCCTTCTGGGAAACTCTAGCCGAGATTTGATGCGAGTTTTTTTCAACAATGGCTTTCTTTTTGCCACTCTCCCATAAAGGCCAGTTTTGTGAAGCACCCGGGCTATTGTTACCATATGCACAGTGTCTCCCAGCTCAGCCGTGGAACACTGTAACTCCTTTAGAGTTGCCATAGGCCTCTTGGTGGCCTCCCTGACTAGTGCACATCTCGCCCGGATACTCCGTTTTTGAGGACGGCCTGTTCTAGACAGATTCACAGTTGTGCCATATTCTCTCCATTTCTTAATAATGGACTTTACTGTGCTCTGAGAGGATATTCAATGCCTTGGAAATGTTCTTATATCCTACCCCTGATTGGTGCTTTTGAAGAACCTTATTCCGGATTTGCTTTGAATGTTCCTTCATCTTCATGATGTAGTTTTTGTTAGGAAATGTACTAACCAACTGTGGGACCTCCCAGAGACAGGTGTATTTAACCTGAAATCATGTGAAACACCTTAATTGCACATAGGAGGACTCCATTCAACTAATTATGTGACTTCTAAAGACAACTGGTTGCACCAGAGCTTATTTT
>NW_026708111.1:10000-22500 GCF_902713425.1 Acipenser ruthenus
CTGACTTCACATCCCCTCCTCACACACACACTGACTTCACATCCCCTCCTCACACACACACTGACTTCACATCCCCTCCTCACACACACACTGACTTCACATCCCCTCCTCACACACACACTGACTTCACATCCCCTCCTCACACACACACTGACTTCACATCCCCTCCTCACACACACACTGACTTCACATCCCCTCCTCACACACACACTGACTTCACATCCCCTCCTCACACACACACTGACTTCACATCCCCTCCTCACACACACACTGACTTCACATCCCCTCCTCACACACACACTGACTTCACCTCCCCTCCTCACACACACACTGACTTCACATCCCCTCCGCACACACACACTGACTTCACATCCCCTCCTCACACACACACTGACTTCACATCCCCTCCTCACACACACACTGACTTCACATCCCCTCCTCACACACACACTGACTTCACATCCCCTCCTCACACACACACTGACTTCACCTCCCCTCCTCACACACACACTGACTTCACATCCCCTCCTCACACACACACTGACTTCACCTCCCCTCCTCACACACACACTGACTTCACATCCCCTCCTCACACACACACTGACTTCACATCCCCTCCTCACACACACACTGACTTCACCTCCCCTCCTCACACACACACTGACTTCACATCCCCTCCTCACACACACACTGACTTCACATCCCCTCCTCACACACACACTGACTTCACATCCCCTCCGCACACACACACTGACTTCACCTCCCCTCCTCACACACACACTGACTTCACATCCCCTCCTCACACACACACTGACTTCACCTCCCCTCCTCACACACACACTGACTTCACATCCCCTCCTCACACACACACTGACTTCACATCCCCTCCTCACACACACACTGACTTCACATCCCCTCCTCACACACACACTGACTTCACATCCCCTCCTCACACACACACTGACTTCACATCCCCTCCTCACACACACACTGACTTCACATCCCCTCCTCACACACACACTGACTTCACATCCCCTCCTCACACACACACTGACTTCACATCCCCTCCTCACACACACACTGACTTCACATCCCCTCCTCACACACACACTGACTTCACATCCCCTCCTCACACACACACTGACTTCACATCCCCTCCTCACACACACACTGACTTCACATCCCCTCCTCACACACACACTGACTTCACATCCCCTCCTCACACACACACTGACTTCACATCCCCTCCTCACACACACACTGACTTCACATCCCCTCCTCACACACACACTGACTTCACATCCCCTCCTCACACACACACTGACTTCACCTCCCCTCCTCACACACACACTGACTTCACATCCCCTCCTCACACACACACTGACTTCACATCCCCTCCTCACACACACACTGACTTCACATCCCCTCCTCACACACACACTGACTTCACATCCCCTCCTCACACACACACTGACTTCACATCCCCTCCTCACACACACACTGACTTCACATCCCCTCCTCACACACACACTGACTTCACATCCCCTCCGCACACACACACTGACTTCACATCCCCTCCTCACACACACACTGACTTCACCTCCCCTCCTCACACACACACTGACTTCACATCCCCTCCTCACACACACACTGACTTCACATCCCCTCCTCACACACACACTGACTTCACATCCCCTCCTCACACACACACTGACTTCACATCCCCTCCTCACACACACACTGACTTCACATCCCCTCCTCACACACACACTGACTTCACATCCCCTCCGCACACACACACTGACTTCACCTCCCCTCCTCACACACACACTGACTTCACATCCCCTCCTCACACACACACTGACTTCACATCCCCTCCTCACACACACACTGACTTCACATCCCCTCCTCACACACACACTGACTTCACCTCCCCTCCTCACACACACACTGACTTCACATCCCCTCCGCACACACACACTGACTTCACATCCCCTCCTCACACACACACTGACTTCACATCCCCTCCTCACACACACACTGACTTCACATCCCCTCCTCACACACACACTGACTTCACATCCCCTCCTCACACACACACTGACTTCACATCCCCTCCTCACACACACACTGACTTCACATCCCCTCCTCACACACACACTGACTTCACATCCCCTCCTCACACACACACTGACTTCACATCCCCTCCTCACACACACACTGACTTCACCTCCCCTCCTCACACACACACTGACTTCACCTCCCCTCCTCACACACACACTGACTTCACATCCCCTCCTCACACACACACTGACTTCACATCCCCTCCTCACACACACACTGACTTCACATCCCCTCCTCACACACACACTGACTTCACATCCCCTCCTCACACACACACTGACTTCACATCCCCTCCTCACACACACACTGACTTCACATCCCCTCCTCACACACACACTGACTTCACATCCCCTCCTCACACACACACTGACTTCACATCCCCTCCTCACACACACACTGACTTCACATCCCCTCCTCACACACACACTGACTTCACATCCCCTCCTCACACACACACTGACTTCACATCCCCTCCTCACACACACACTGACTTCACATCCCCTCCTCACACACACACTGACTTCACATCCCCTCCTCACACACACACTGACTTCACATCCCCTCCTCACACACACACTGACTTCACATCCCCTCCTCACACAAGACCGAACAGAATACATCTTCATCGTAATCATAACAATAATCATAATCATCATCATCATCATCATCATAATAACACGTACCGGTACAGCAAAAAGGAATTCTTAACTTGTTATTATATCTGTCTATCTATCTATCTATCTATCTATCTATCTATCTATCTATCTATCTATCTATCTATCTATCTATCTGTCTATCTATCTATCTATCTATCTATCTATCTATCTATCTATCTATCTATCTGTCTATCTATCTATCTATCTATCTATCTATCTATCTATCTATCTATCTATCTATCTATCTATCTGTCTATCTGTCGCTCTATCTATCTATCTATCTATCTATCTATCTATCTATCTATCTATCTATCTATCTATCTATCTATCGACTTGTTTTGCCTGGCGGAGTGAGAGCGGTGTGGAGTGGTGGTGTGTGCGTGAGCGCTGCTGGCAGGTTTGTCGGTCTTTTTGTTTTTCTCTTGTTTGTTTTTATATTGTTTTGCATTTCTTGGTTAAAGTGTACTGGTGAACAGTTTTATGTGCTGAGCTGACGCTCTGTCAGCGACAGCGGGCAGGATGGCCGGCTCAGGAGGGAGGCCGCCGCCAAACTTTTTGTTTGAAAGATTAACCCGCCGGCATGGGGTTAAAGTTTCCGCCGAGGGGTTTATCCCTTTGGAGGAATGTGTGCTCGCTATTGGGGAGGTAGTCGGTTGTGAAAACGTAAAATCGGCTTCTCGCATGAGCGGGTCGATCGTGGTTTTTTTAGGTACAGTGGAGCTAGTGTCTATGGTTGTAGAAAAGGGGATTGTTGTCAATAATACGTTTCTCCCCGTAATTCCTTTAGCTGTCCCCGCTAGGAAAATCACCCTTTCTAATGTTCCCCCGTTCCTGAAAAATGAAGTGATAGAGAGGGAGCTGGCTAGATATGGGCAGCTCATGTCTGGGCTGAAGAGAATCCCTTTAGGCTGTAAGTCACCACATTTGAAACATGTTATGTCATTCAGAAGGCAGTTGTTCATGATTCTTAAAAACATCGATGAAGATCTTAACATCACGCTTAAATTTAAGGTGGATGGCAGTGATTATGTCATTTATGCAACCTCGGACTCGATGAAGTGTTTCAGATGTGGGACTGAAGGTCACTTGGTGAAAAACTGTCCCGAGAAAGAGAGTAGGGAGCGGGATGGGAGTAAGGGAAACGAGACTGCTGATAAGCAGAAGCCAGGACCGGCCGGTGCTGGGCTTGCCGGCGGATCAGTACCTGTGGGCAGCTCGGAGGGCGAGCAGGCTAGTGACGGGGGGGCAGCTGAGCCCCAGGGGGCAGGCAGTGATGCTGTGTTGGGGGCGGAAGGACAAACCAAAGTACAAGATACAGCAAAAGACAGTGAGAGCACAGAAAGTCACGGAACGGAGGGAGAGAGTGAGCAAATGGACACAGAGACGGTTGCTAGTGTGTGGGGTGATGTTCAGATACAGGTAGAAGGGGTAAAGTTCGCCGAGGATAGTGAGGTTTTTAGATTGCCGGGAAAAAAAAGGGTGAGTAAAACAGAGGGCAGTGCTGTCACAAAAAAATGCAGCGTTTCTTCTGACGGCAGCAGTGTTGGTGTGGAGCCTGGGAGCTCTGCAGAGACGTGCGGCGCGCAGGCTGTCAGCACAGTGACAGACAATCCCGCTGTAGACAGTGAGGATGAAGGCAGTCTCACTGACTCCTCTCAAGCATCGCAATCGCTGGGTGCGTATAAACCCCGGGGAGGGTACAGTGTTCAAAGCATCAAAGATTTCCTGGAGCAGACGAAAGGGCGAAGGGGAATTGATGTTGAGGATTTTTTTCCCGATATTGATTTGTTTCTGAGCTCAGTACGAGGTTTAAAACAAAGCGTTTCTGTTCAAGAAACGTTTAGTACTCAGGAGCTAGTGCGCCTCAAATACATATCGAGCAAACTCCGTGGCAATGTTAAACACAGTCAGTCCTGATGGCCAGTACACTCCTAATACTCTTTCTCTTTACTGTCTGCTTGTTTTTCTTTTCTGAATATCAATGTGTTTCCTTTTCAAACTCTGCAATGGCTAGCTTTAATATCGGGTGCCTTAATATTAATGGCTGTAGAAATGCTTGTAAAAGAGCCACATTGTTTGAATTTATCTTGCAGAAAAATCTGCATGTTACGTTTTTGCAGGAGACTCACATAGATGGGGGAAATCAGGTTGATTGGGAAAAGGATTGGAAAGGGGAGGTTTTTTTCAGTAATGGAACTAATGTGAGTGCTGGGGTTAGCATTTTGTTTTCTGAGGGGTTTAAACCGAGCTCTGTAGTTGCCTGTGAAGTCGTACAAGGACGGTTACTCAGAGTCCAAGCGGTTGTTGAAGGCAGAGTCTTTGTTTTTGTTAATGTGTATGCACCTACTGATGGTAGGGAGAGAGTAAGCTTCCTCCAGAGGCTTGAAGGTATGTTGGTCGGATGTAAAACCGATGAGGTGTTAGTTTTAGGTGGGGATTTTAATTGCACAACTGATAGTAGATTAGATCGGAATCACATTGAGCCACATCCTCAGTCTGCCAGGGAGCTGGTTAGAATTGAAAACTATATGGAACTAGTTGATGTGTGGAGAAACATTAATGCAAAGGATAGACAATATACATGGGTCAAAACACATGGCACTGATGTTTCTATGGCTAGATTGGACCGGTTTTATACTGTTAAACATAATTTAAACATTTTTAAATCTTGTTTTATCAGCCCCACAAGCCTGTCAGATCACAGTTTAGTTTCTGCCAGTGTGTTGCTCCCCTCTCTGAGAATACAAAGTGCATACTGGCATTTTAATACTGCTTTGATTAATGACGAGCATTTTAGGAAAGTTTTTAGTTTTTTTTGGGAGAGATGGAGATGTAAAAAAAGAGACTTCTCCTCATTGCGGCAATGGTGGGATCTAGGGAAGGTGCAGACCCGATCTTTTTGTCAGCAGTATACTAGAAACGTCACAAAGAGCTTAAATAAAACCATGAGAGAGCTGGAGGAGGACATCCTACAGCTCCAGAGAGCTCTGGAGTCCAGCCCAAACGAAAGGCTGATTGAGGGCCTAAAATGTAAAAAAAGGGGGTTAGCGGATCTGCTGGACGTAAAGGTGCAGGGGGCTCTGGTGAGATCGCGTTTCCAGAGCTTAGTGGAGATGGATGCACCCACTCACTATTTCTTTGGGCTGGAGAAAAAGAGTGCACAGAGAAAAGTGATTCTTTGCCTGAGGACAGCGGCTGGGCAGGAGCTCAGGGAGCACGCAGAGATCCGGAAGCTGGCTGTGGGTTTTTATAAGGACCTGTTTACAGCAGAGGCGGTGGAGGAAACTGGGGAATCACAGCGTTTCTTGCAGGACCTTCCTCAGCTGCCTGAGGAGGAAGCCAAGGGGCTGGAAAGTCCTCTGACACTGACTGAACTTTCTGATGCCCTGCAGGGGCTGAACAATGGGAAGACACCTGGACTTGATGGTCTCCCAGTGGAGTTTTATAAAAAGTTCTGGTCTCTGCTGGGAGAGGACTTGTTGGATGTTTTCAGGGAGAGTGTGCAGGATAAAGTTCTGCCTCAGAGTTGCAGAAGAGCGGTCATCACTCTTCTCCCTAAAAAGGGAGATTTGTGTAATATTAAAAACTGGAGACCTGTGTCGTTGCTCTGTGCCGATTATAAAATCCTTTCCAGAGCCCTCGCAAACCGTCTCAGGACTGTGATAGGGCGGGTGGTGCAAGGAGACCAAACATACTGCGTTCCAGACAGATCCATTTTCGATAATATCTTTTTAGTTCGAGATATACTGGCAGCCTCCAAGCTTTTTGGTTTCAATGCAGGTGTAGTGTCGTTGGATCAGGAAAAGGCTTTTGACCGGGTAGATCACCTCTACCTGTGGAGGGCATTTAAAGCTTTTGGGTTTGGGACCGGTTTCTTAGAGAAGGTTCAGCTGCTCTATGGTGACGTTTCTGGTCTATTGAAAATCAATGGTGGCTTAAGCGCCCCTTTCCCCGTTCAGAGAGGTATTAGACAGGGGTGTTCCATGTCTGGTATGCTCTACGCTTTAGCAATAGAGCCTTTTATAAATGAGCTGAGGAGGGTATTGACTGGACTGTCCATTCCTCAGTGTCCCGGTAAACCAGTGAAGGTAACAGCTTATGCAGATGACATTGCTATATTTGTTAACAACCAAACTGATGTTGACAGTGTAGGCACCTGTCAAAGACTGTTTGAGAAGCTGTCATCTGCTAAAGTAAACTGGGATAAGAGTAGTGCAGTGCTTCTGGGTGACTGGAAGGGTTGTCGTCCTCCATTTTTACCTGCTGGATTGCAGTGGAGCAGGGGTGGGCTCCTTTATCTGGGTGTCCATCTTGGGGATGACAGCACAGTGCAGAGAAATTGGGAGGGGATGGTGGAGAAGGTGAAAGGCAGGTTACAGCGGTGGAAATGGCTGCTTCCGCAGATCTCCTATAGAGGTAGGGTACTTATTATTAATAACTTGGTGGCCTCTAGCTTGTGGCACAGGTTCATCTGCTTGGAGCCCCCACAGTCATTAGTGAAACAGGTTCAGGCTGTGATGTTGGAGTTTTTCTGGGATGGGGTGCATTGGATCAGACAGAGTGTGCTGTACCTGCCTCTGGCTGAGGGGGGGCAGGGACTCATAGACCTTTCTAGCAGGACAGAGGCTTTTAGGTTACAGGCCCTGCAGAGGCTGCTGTATTGCACGGAGGACCTCCCGTGGAGGCAGTTTGCCTGTGCCTTCCTGCAGCAGGTGGGGAGGCTGGGTCTGGATAGGAGTCTTTTTTTGTTAGAAATGGGTAAACTGGAGATGGACCGACTGCCAGATTATTATAGGAGCCTGTTGAGGGCATGGCAGTGGGTGCGTGTTGAGCAGAGGGGCACTGGAAACATTAGCCTTGATTGGCTCCTAGAAGAGCCGTTAATATATAATACCTTCTTGAAGTGTGATATTGTTCAGTCTGCTACTTTTATATATAGGTTAGTGAAGGCAGGTGTTGTAAAGCTTAAAGCCCTTTTAGATTTCAACACCTACAGCTGGGTGACTCCTCAGTGGTTAGCATCTGCCCTGGGGATGCGGTCTGTCCGCACTGCTGAGCTTTTCCTTGCCCAGGTGCGTGCCGCTCTCCCCGGTGAGGGGCTGGAGCTCTTAAACCAGCTGTTTAGGGAACAGAGAGTTCCGCACACGGACTCCCCCTTTCCATCACTGTTAGTGTCCCCAGCGATCAGTCAGGCTTCTGATGAGCAGGGTTATTTACTGACTGTAGAGGCTCTGAGAGATCTCCCTCTGTGTACAGTAGAGGGGAAACAGCTGTATAGGGTGTGTGTAAAGGGCCGTTACCAGCAGCAGCTCAGGGCAATACCAGACACACACTGGAGAGAGAAGCTGGGGGTGGCGGAACAGATAGTGCCAGCTTGGAGAACCCTGTATAAGCCACCACTGCCAAAAAGATCGGGGGATCTGCAGTGGAGGATCTTACATACCATCATTGCCGTTAACTCCTTTGTGAGCATCATAAACCCTGAGGTGAAAGATTCCTGTCCATTTTGTTCACAAAGGGAAACTGTTTACCATTGTTTTGTGTTTTGCACCAGATTAAAACCTCTGTTTGCTGCTCTGAAGGAATTGCTTGCTGGATTGGGTTTTGTGTTCTCTGAGGTGTCTTTTATTTTTGGTGTTAAGTATTATAAAAAGAGAAAGTACTCAATCCAGCTGGTGAATTTTTTTATTGGACAGGCCAAATTAGCAATTCTAAAGAGCAGAAAAAACAAAATGAATGACAGTTTAAATACTGATCCTTTTGTCATTTTTAGAATGCTTGTATTAACACGGGTTAGACTGGATTTTAATTTTTATAAAGCAATGCATAATATAGCAATGTTTGAGGAAGTCTGGGGTGTAGACAGTGTGTTGTGTGCTGTTAAGGATGGTGATCTGGAGGAGTATCTGTGATGTGAATTTGTATGTGTTCATAATATTTTATGTATTGTTTTGTTCACCTTGGGTGGATCTGAATTGATTTTGTGATGATATCTGTTTTATAAATATTGATTTTGTGTATTTTATTTAATTGTTAAATAAAGTTTTTTCAAAAAGTAAAAAAAAGTATCTATCTATCTATCTGTCTGTCTGTCTGTCTGTCTGTCTGTCTGTCTGTCTGTCTGTCTGTCTGTCTGTCTGTCTGTCTATCTATCTATCTATCTATCTATCTATCTATCTATCTATCTGTCTGTCTATCTGTCTGTCTGTCTGTCTGTCGCTCTATCTATCTATCTATCTATCTATCTATCTATCTATCTATCTATCTATCTATCTATCTATCTATCTGTCTGTCTGTCTGTCTGTCTATCTGTCTGTCTGTCTGTCTGTCTGTCTGTCTGTCTGTCTGTCTGTCTGTCTGTCTGTCTGTCTATCTGTCTGTCTGTCTGTCTGTCGCTCTATCTATCTATCTATCTATCTGTCTGTCTATCTGTCTGTCTGTCTGTCTGTCGCTCTATCTATCTATCTATCTATCTATCTATCTATCTATCTATCTATCTATCTATCTATCTATCTATCTATCTACCTGTTCTGTCTAGTGTGATGCATGCTGGGAGAGTGGAGTGAGTGAGGTGGAGTGGATTGAAAGTAGGTGTTTCGTTTTTCTTTCTTTTTTATATGTGTTTGTTAATGTGAATAGTTATTTGTTTTTGTTTGTTAAATAAATTAAAGAAGTTTGTCTTTTGCGGTCAGCATGGCTGGCTCAGGGGGGGTTTTCCCCCTTGAGAGTTTAACTCGTAAGCACGGAGTTAAAATAGCTACGGAAGGTTTTGTTCCTGTAGAGAAGTGCATGTTAGCGATTGGGAAAGTAGTCGGTTATGACAATATAAAGTCTGCATCTAGAATGAATGGATCAGTCGTGGCGTTTTTAAGTCAAACTGATCTAGTGAATAAAGTAGTAGAAAATGGAATTATTTTGAATGATTCTCTGGTTGCAGTGACGCCATTAGTGACACCAGCGAGGAAAATAATCATATCAAACGTTCCACCTTTCCTTAAAAATGCACTAATTATAAATGAATTGTCTCGACATGGGCAAATTGTTTCAGCCCCAAAAAGAATCCCGTTGGGCTGTAAGTCTCCATTATTACAACATGTGGTCTCCTTCAGGAGACAGTTGTTTATGGTTCTGAATAAAGGGAGTGAGGAACTTAACATTGTTTTAAAGTTTAAAGTGGATGGTTGTGACTACGTGATTTTTGCTACTTCAGAAACGATGAAATGTTTCAATTGTGGGGCGGATGGACATTTAGTTAAAAATTGCCCGAAAACAAAAGATAGAGAGGAGAGAGAAGGGGGAGAGGTGAGCGAGAAAGTAGCGGTGAACTTGAAATCCACGGAGCCGAGTAATGTTGATGTTGAAACAGAGAGTGGGGGTATAGAGAGAGGGAATGTGAGCGCTGAAAATGATGGAGAGGTGGCTGGGACGAGTGTTGGTGTGGAGGTGAGCGGAACAGAGAGTAAAACTGGCGAGAAGGAAATTAAGAATACCAGTAGTGATGGTAACGAAAAACAACAGATTGAAAGTGGTACTGTTAATGATACGGATAGTATGAGAGAAGCAGAGACTGGAGAAGTAAGAGAGGACAATCAGGGTGCGGGTGGAAATAAAACCGAGCGTCTAGGGGAGAGTGCATCGGAGAATGTTTCTGAAGTAAGCAGTTTGGCAATGGAAATGAGTGAGAATATGAATGATAATGTTGGATTTAAGACTCCAGGAAAAAAGAGGAAAAAATTATTAAAAAGGAAAAATATAGAGGAAGTAGAAACAAGGGGAAAAGAACAACCTCCTAAAAAGGAGGGGCAAAAGCCCTGGAGTGTTTTGGTTGCCAGCACCATACATGAAAGTAATTCAGAGTCAGAGAGAGAGGAGGAGGAGGAGGCTGTGTTAACCGACTCCTCTCAATGCTCTGAATCCATTTTGTTAAAGAGCGGGTATGGTGAGCAAGACATAAGAGAGTTTTTACTGTTGACAAAGGGAAGGAGAAAAGTTGATGTGGAGGATTTTTTTCCTGATTTAAGTTTGTTTGTGAACTCAGCGGCTTATCTGGTAAAGAAGTCCTCTGGGTCAAATTTTACAGATCAAGAACGCTGGTGTTTAAAGAATTGTTTGATTAGAGTTCGTGGTAAACTTAATCAAAAATAAAAATGGTAAACTCCGTGGTTTTTTTTCAAATATTGTTAGTTTTTTTTTCTATCCCAATGATGACTTTTCTGTTAGGGACCATTAACATAAATGGTTGTAGAGACAGTTTTAAGAGGGCTTCTGTTTTTGAATATTTGAACCAGAAAAAACTGGATGTCATTTTCTTACAAGAAACTCATTGCGATTTCAAAACCCAGTCAGAGTGGGAAAAGGAATGGAAAGGGCAAATGTTCTTTAGTCATGGATCTAATGTGAGTGCTGGGGTGGCAGTTTTGTTTAAGGAACATTTTAAACCTGAGTCTGTGGACTTTACTGAACTGGTAAAAGGTCGGATGCTTAAAATAGAAGCTGTAGTAGAAGGACAATCCTTTGTATTTATTAATATTTATGCCCCCAATGATGGAAAAGAGAGGTTGGAATTTTTCAAAATTCTGGACGAGGTTTTAGTAGAATGCACGTCTGATGAGTTTTTGTTTTTAGCAGGGGACTTTAATTGTACTGCTCATTGTAAAATGGACAGAAATCATCCTGAGCCACACCTTAAGTCTGCAAGAGAATTATCAGTTATATTAAAAAAGATTGATTTAATTGATGTGTGGAAAAGTGTGCATCCAAATAAAAGACAATATACTTGGGTTAAGTACAGTAAGAGTCACATCTCAATGGCGAGATTAGATCGGATTTATGTTTTCAAAGAGCATTTTAATCTGATAAAACAATGTAGCATCTCTCCTTCTACCTTTTCTGATCACAACCTTGTATTCCTTTCTGTTTTATTGCCTAATGTTAAACGCAGTCGTTCCTATTGGAAATTCAACACTAGTTTGTTAAATGATTTGCATTTTATCAAATGTTTTAATTTCTTTTGGAAAACATGGAGGGATGATAAAGGTTCCTTTTCAAATCTTAGACAATGGTGGGACGTAGGTAAAGTTCAAATAAAAACATTCTGTCAACAGTACAATGAAAACGTTACAAAGAGGGTAAATGAGTCTCTGCAGGAGCTGGAGCGGGATGTCTTAGAGCTCCAGAGAGCTCTAGACTCCAAGCAAAATGATAATCTAATTGAAAAATTAAAGTACAAAAAGAAATTAATTGCAAATCTTTTGGATGTAAAAGTGAAAGGAGCACTGGTGAGATCTAGGGTGCAGGGGCTGACGAAGATGGACGCACCTACTCAGTTTTTTTTCAGTTTGGAGAAAAAAAGTAGCCAAAGGAAGGCAATTCATTGTCTAAGGAGGCCGGACGGAGTGGAGCTGAGAGACCCGGAGGAGATCAGGAGGCACGCTGTCCAGTTCTACTCAGGTTTATTTGCAGCGGAGGCTGGGGCTGAGCCTGAGGAGGTGCAGGGTTTCCTGCAGGGCATGACGTGTTTGCCTGAGGAGGCTAATGAAGGGCTGGGGAGTGCCCTGTCTATCGAAGAACTTACTGTTGCTCTGCAAGGGCTGAATCAGGGCAAAGCTCCTGGCATTGATGGCTTGCCCGTGGAGTTTTATAAAAGTTTTTGGCAACTGTTGAAATATGATCTTGCTGAAGTTTTTGAAGAGAGTTTTGAGCAAGGAGAGCTGCCGCTAA
>NW_026708111.1:27500-45000 GCF_902713425.1 Acipenser ruthenus
CTCTGTGCCCACCTGACTGCAGTGCCATGCTCCTCAGCTCCTCCGTGCCCCCCTGACTGCAGTGCCATGCTCCTGAGCTCCTCTGTGCCCCCCTGACTGCAGTGCCATGCTCCTCAGCTCCTCTGTGCCCCCCTGACTGCAGTGCCATGCTCCTCAGCTCCTCTGTGCCACCTGACTGCAGTGCCATGCTCCTCAGCTCCTCTGTGCCCCCCTGACTGCAGTGCCATGCTCCTCAGCTCCTCTGTGCCCCCCTGATTGCAGTGCCATGCTCCTCAGCTCCTCTGTGCCCCCTGACTGCAGTGCCATGCTCCTCAGCTCCTCCGTGCCCCCTTGATTGCAGTGCCATGCTCCTCAGCTCCTCTCCTCTTTGTGTTCCCAGGCTGTGCGTTCCTCACATACTGTGCCCGTGAGTCGGCGCTGAAGGCCCAGAGCGCGCTGCACGAGCAGAAGACCCTGCCTGGGGTGAGTGGAGCACCTTCATTATTGATGACTGATCGGTTGGTTATTGATTGATTCACTGCCGGCTGCTAGCTGGGTCTTTGTAAAGCACACAGAGAGGTATGGTAAAGCCTATCTGAAAACATAGCAAACCAGGGTAACGTACTGTAGCGCACAACACCGGGAGAGAGAGAGAGAGAGAGAGAGCGGTGAGAGAGGGGCAGATGGCTCTGTCCTGATTGGGATCCTTTCAGCCTTTGTAATCTTTCAGCTCCTGTTTGTTTTGTTGTGTTGCAGAGCTGTACTGTTTATATTGAACTGAGGGGAGGGGAGGGAAAAGAAGAGGAGAGGAGAGATGAAAAGAGAGGAGAGGAGAGATGAGAAGAGAGGAGAGGCGAGAGGGGAGAGAAGGGGAGAGTAGAGAGGGGAAAGGAGAGAGGGGAGAGATGAGAGAGATGAGAGGAGTGGAGAGAGGGGAGAGTAGAGAGGGGAAAGGAGAGAGGGGAGAGAGAGGAGAGAGAGGAGAGGAGTGTGGGGAGAGACAGATGTCTTTATCACAGTTCACAGATTGCCCCCCCCCACTCATCGACACAATAAAATTCTACTTTTGTTTGTTTTCATTCCAACCCCTCCCTCCCCCCTCCCCCCTCCCCACTCCTATTCATCCCCTAGATTATTCATTCATTCATTCATTCATTCATTCATTCATTCATTCATTCACTCGTACTTTAAGCCAAGCTGCTGTTTGTTTGGGGGGTTCTGTTTCAAGCAGGTTGCTGGGCAGAAAATCCTTTTTTTTTAAATGCACAGAGAAGATAATGAACCAGCCCCTTCTCAAAGTTTACTGCTTTAGTATCCCTTTTGGTAAAAACCAGGAATGGATCACACTGCTGTGCAGCAGGAGTCTCATTCCCCTCCCTGTAGATAGATAGATAGTCGTTGGTTGAAGGAGGTTTTTAGCTGATTTTATAGACAGTGACAGTATATTGGTGGTAGGAGTGGGCTATTCAGACAGATACATAGATCAGGGATGGAAATAAGACTCCTATTGCACAGCAAGTTTCACCCATTCCAGTGTGTCTAGCTAACAAGCTCAGGTGTGTCTTATTATTAAACTCGTAGTGAAACCAGGACTGAATCACACTGCTCTTAGAATTACTATAGAGCTGCTGCAAGCTGGTAGCACTGCCATTATGGGCTGGCAGGAAAAAGGGCTGTATCGGTGCTCCAGCGGTTAAAGAAAAGGGGTCTTGATACCAGGAGGTTCAAATCCCAGATCCCAGCTCAGCCACTGACTCCCTGTGTGTGTGTGTGTGTGTGCGTGTGTGTGCGTGTGTGTGTGTGTGTATGTGTGCGTGTGTGTGTGTGCGTGCGTGCTTGCGTGCGTGCGTGCTTGCGTGCGTGCGTGTGTGTGTGTGTGCGCGTGCGTGCCTGCGTGTGTGTGTGTGACCCTGAGCAAGTCACTGAACCTCCTTGTGCTCCATCCTTCGGATGAGACGTAAAACAAACGAGCTCCTATTGGAAGTGACTCTGCAGCAGCAGCAGCAGTTGGTGATGATGCATAGTTCACCCCTCTAGTCTCTGTAAGTCGCTTTGGATAAAAGCGTCTGCTGAATGACTCATTAATAATAATAATAATAATAATAATAATAATAATAATAATAATAATAATAATAATAATAATAATCACAAGGCGATCACAATAATAATAATCCTGCTGATTAATAGATGGAGAGAAGTCTGGCAGAAAACCCGCCTCATGAAAGTGAACAAGAAAGGAGGGGGGGGGGGGGGAGGAAGGACTGGCTTTCTCCTGTTGCTAGGAGACAGCGGAGCAGGAGATGCTGGGTTGCTAGGCAGTGACCAGCGCTGCGTTCTGTTTTTTCAATGCCCGGCTGTAAGAGGCTGCTGCTGCTGCTGCTGCTGGTGAAATTATTATTTTTTTGGGGCTTGAAATGACAAAAAAAAAAAAAAAAATCAAAAAGGAATTAAAACAAAATAAAGGCGGTTTTTATATCACTCTCCACCCGGTAATCCTTTAAAAACAACTCAGGTTTGATCCCTCTCTCTCTCTCTCTCTCTCTCTCCCTCCTTTATGTCAGTCTCACATAACAATGTTATCTCCTGTGGAGGGGAGTGAGAGAAGGGGGGAGGGAGTGAGAGAAGCGGGAGTGAGTGGGGAGTGAGAGAAGAATCCCCACCCGCACATCCTATCGGGACGTGTGCATTGTATATAATGATAGTGCTAGCTAATGCACTTATCCTGTCCTTCCTGTCAGAATGCTTTACTTTACATATCTGTGGCAGAACGACGATGTCTGAGCTGCCTGTAGAAAACGGGGCTACACCACTGACTGTGACATCATATCATAGTGCGTGTGTCAGCGTGTGCGTGTGCGTGTGTCATTGTGTGTGCGTGTGTCAGTGTGCGTGTGTCAGTGTGTGTGTGTCAGTGTGTGTGTGTGTGTCAGTGTGCGTGCGTGTGTCAGGGTGTGTGTGTGTGTGTCAGTGTGAGTGTGTCAGTGTGTGTGTGTGCGTGTGTCAGTGTGAGTGTGTCAGGGTGTTAGTAGGGGGTTGTGAGGATAGAGACAGATCAGATTTGATTGGATAATCCTCAGGTTTAGCGTCGGGTAATCCCAACTGAAAGGAGCTGGGCATTAGTGGAGGAGGGATGAGAGAGAGAGAGAGAGAGAGAGAGAGAGAGAGAGAGAGCTGTTATAGAAATATATCTGTTCTGTTTATAAAGCAACGTTTCTATAAAATCAGATTACAGCCAATCCCACTGTGGCATTAAAGACCTATTTATATTGAATTTGAATTGAGAGAGGGAGGGGGGAGAGAGGGAGATGAAAAGCAAAAACAGTGTCTATTTTTGGCAGACAGCGTGAGTGTGTGTGTGTGTGCGTGCGTGCGGGGGAGGGGGGCGTGTGTCTGCTTCAGTATCAGAATCAGTGTGCGGGGGGGGTGTCTCTGTGAGTGTGTGTGTGTCTGCTTCAGTATCAGAATCAGTGTGCGGGGGGGGTGTCTCTGTGAGTGTGTGTGTGTCTGCTTCAGTATCAGAATCAGTGTGTGTGTGCGTGCGGGGGCGGGGAGGAGAGGGGGGGCGTGTGTCTGCTTCAGTATCAGAATCAGTGTGTGTGTGCGTGCGGGGGTGGGGAGGAGAGGGGGGGCGTGTGTCTGCTTCAGTATCAGAATCAGTGTGCGGGGGGGGTGTCTCTGTGAGTGTGTGTGTGTCTGCTTCAGTATCAGAATCAGTGTGTGTGTGCGTGCGGGGGCAGGGAGGAGAGGGGGGGCGTGTGTCTGCTTCAGTATCAGAATCAGTGTGTGTGTGCGTGCGGGGGCGGGGAGGAGAGGGGGGGGCGTGTGCAGTACAGATGGTTTCTGTTAATTAAAGCGCTGCTGGAAAGTCAGTAATTGGGAGTTAATCCTCTTGTGAGACCCGGGGGGGGGGGAGGGGGGGGGGGGTGGTTGAGATAAAAAAAAAAAAACTACACCTACTCTACCTACTCTACCTGCCACACACACACACACACACACAGACTGTAGACACATAAGCAGACCGACAAACACAAATGAAACGCACACAGACAGAAGCACACTCACGTAAAGACACAAACGCACACAGAGACACACGCAGTGGAAGAATGAGTTCCCCCCTCTCTCTCTGTCTCTGTCTCTCTCCCCTCTCGCTCTCTCTCTGTCTCTGTCTCTCTCTCTCTCTCTCTCTGCTCCATTTCTTCTGCTGGGGTGATCTCCAGAAAGGAGAGTAAGGAGTATATATATATATATATATATTCATGTGCTCACGATCCTCTGGGACTCAGACATGCTTCCCTGTTAACTCTTCGCATTCCGACTGTCTTTGTGTTCAACTGTTTTTAGGCGTCTCGTTCAAAAAAGGGAGACCCTGTCTCTGTCTGTCTGTCTGCCTGCCTCTGTCTCTCTGTCTGTGTGTCTCTCTGTCTGTCTGCCTGTCTGTCTATCTGTGTGTCCGCCTCGCTGTCTGTCTGTCTGTCAGTTGGCCTGCCTGCCTCTGTCTCTCTGTGTGTCTGTCTCTGTCTGTGTGTCTGTCTCTCTGTCTGCCTTTCTGTCTCTCTGTCTCTTGGTCTGCCTCTCTGTCTCTCGGTCTCTCTCCCTCTCTGTCTCTCGGTCTCTCTGTCTCTCTCTCTCTCTGTCTCTCTGCCTCTCTGTCTCTCTGTCTCTCTCCCTCTCTGTCTCTCTGTCTCTCTCTCTCTCTGTCTCTCGGTCTCTCGGTCTGTCTCTCACTCTACATGGTAAACACAGCTGCCTGGTTCTGCACCCATCGTTCCTCTCTGTATTGTTATTTTGTAGTAGTAGTTTGGGTTTCAGATTCATGCTGGTGTGTGTTTCAGACGTGTCACCAGGACGTTACTATCAGGGTTTTTTTTTTTGTTGTTGTTCTTTTACTCTTTGATGTTGTATCTGTTTTCATGACTGTCTTAACTGCCCTGTTTGAAGGATCTCTTTCATGCCGTTGATTTGATGTTATTTCTGTCCGTCTTCTCTTGCCAGGACCCCCCCCCCCCCCCCCCCTTGATAATGAGAAGTTTATCTCCAGAGTCCAAGCCTGGTTAAATAAATACGTTTGCATTTGAATTTGAGAGACGCTGCTGCTATCAGCAGAACAGCCGGAATGAAATCCGTGTTGTTTAAATATAGCCCTTGATCTGCTGCTCTGGGAATCTCAGCGCTATTCACCTCCTGGTTTGTGTACGGGAGAGAGGAGCCCGTTGCCCTCGGCAACCCGCATCCTTTTTTTTTTTTTTTTTTTTTTGTTTGTTTACCCGGAGGTAGCCGGTGATGTCAGCACCGTTTCCTGGGCAACCGAATGTGATAAGTGAGGGAGAGTAGGCGGTTGCCAGGTAACATAAACTGCAGTCGCCATGACAACCCAGCATCTGCTCGAGTTCTGTTTTTTTGTAGGAAAAGATTCTCTGTTTAGCTTTCTTATCTGTTATTTATACCTATAATAATAATAATAATAATAATAATAATAATAATAATAATAATAATAATAATAATAATGAAGTTTAGAAAAGGAAATGTACACTGTATGGGTGTGAGAGAGAGAGAGAGAGAGTATGTTGTGTAAAGTGTATAAATATATTTGTGTGTCTGTCTCTATATGTTTGTATGTGTCTGTGTACATGTGTGTGCATATCTGTATGTGTGTATATATTTGTGTGTATATTAGTGTGTATATGTGTGTGCATATATGTATATTTGGTGTATCTCTGTTTATCAGTATCTGTGTGTATGTGTGTGTGTGTATATCTGTCTATCAGTCTGTATATGTGTGTGTATATGTCTATCAGTATCTGTGTGTATCTCTATCAGTATCTGTGTGTATCTCTATCTATCAGTATCTGTGTGTATCTCTATCAGTATCTGTGTGTATCTCTATCTATCAGTATCTGTGTGTATCTCTATCAGTATCTGTGTGTATCTCTATCAGTATCTGTGTGTATCTCTATCTATCAGTATCTGTGTGTATCTCTATCTATCAGTATCTGTGTGTATCTCTATCAGTATCTGTGTGTATCTCTATCAGTATCTGTGTGTATCTCTATCAGTATCTGTGTGTATCTCTATCAGTATCTGTGTGTATCTCTATCAGTATCTGTGTGTATCTCTATCAGTTTCTGTGTGTATCTCTATCAGTATCTGTGTGTATCTCTATCTATCAGTATCTGTGTGTATCTCTATCAGTATCTGTGTGTATCTCTATCAGTATCTGTGTGTATCTCTATCTATCAGTATCTGTGTGTATCTCTATCAGTATCTGTGTGTATCTCTATCAGTATCTGTGTGTATCTCTATCAGTATCTATGTGTATCTCTATCAGTATCTGTGTGTATCTCTATCAGTATCTGTGTGTATCTCTATCAGTATCTGTGTGTATCTCTATCTATCAGTATCTGTGTGTATCTCTATCTATCAGTATCTGTGTGTATCTCTATCAGTATCTGTGTGTATCTCTATCAGTATCTGTGTGTATCTCTATCAGTATCTGTGTGTATCTCTGTCTATCAGTATCTGTGTGTATCTCTATCAGTATCTGTGTGTATCTCTGTCTATCAGTATCTGTGTGTATCTCTATCAGTATCTGTGTGTATCTCTATCTATCAGTATCTGTGTGTATCTCTATCAGTATCTGTGTGTATCTCTATCTATCAGTATCTGTGTGTATCTCTATCTATCAGTATCTGTGTGTATCTCTATCAGTATCTGTGTGTATCTCTATCTATCAGTATCTGTGTGTATCTCTATCTATCAGTATCTGTGTGTATCTCTATCAGTATCTGTGTGTATCTCTATCAGTATCTGTGTGTATCTCTATCTATCAGTATCTGTGTGTATCTCTATCTATCAGTATCTGTGTGTATCTCTATCTATCAGTATCTGTGTGTATCTCTATCAGTATCTGTGTGTATCTCTATCAGTATCTGTGTGTATCTCTATCTATCAGTATCTGTGTGTATCTCTATCAGTATCTGTGTGTATCTCTATCTATCAGTATCTGTGTGTATCTCTATCTATCAGTATCTGTGTGTATCTCTATCAGTATCTGTGTGTATCTCTATCTATCAGTATCTGTGTGTATCTCTGTCTATCAGTATCTGTGTGTATCTCTATCAGTATCTGTGTGTATCTCTATCTATCAGTATCTGTGTGTATCTCTATCTATCAGTATCTGTGTGTATCTCTATCAGTATCTGTGTGTATCTCTATCTATCAGTATCTGTGTGTATCTCTATCAGTATCTGTGTGTATCTCTATCAGTATCTATGTGTATCTCTATCAGTATCTGTGTGTATCTCTATCAGTATCTGTGTGTATCTCTATCAGTATCTGTGTGTATCTCTATCAGTATCTGTGTGTATCTCTATCTATCAGTATCTGTGTGTATCTCTATCAGTATCTGTGTGTATCTCTATCAGTATCTGTGTGTATCTCTATCAGTATCTGTGTGTATCTCTATCTATCAGTATCTGTGTGTATCTCTATCAGTATCTATGTGTATCTCTTTCAGTATCTGTGTGTATCTCTATCAGTATCTGTGTGTATCTCTATCTATCAGTATCTGTGTGTATCTCTATCTATCAGTATCTGTGTGTATCTCTATCAGTATCTGTGTGTATCTCTATCTATCAGTATCTGTGTGTATCTCTATCAGTATCTGTGTGTATCTCTATCTATCAGTATCTGTGTGTATCTCTATCAGTATCTGTGTGTATCTCTATCTATCAGTATCTGTGTGTATCTCTATCAGTATCTGTGTGTATCTCTATCTATCAGTATCTGTGTGTATCTCTATCAGTATCTATGTGTATCTCTATCAGTATCTGTGTGTATCTCTATCTATCAGTATCTGTGTGTATCTCTATCAGTATCTGTGTGTATCTCTGTCTATCAGTATCTGTGTGTATCTCTATCAGTATCTATGTGTATCTCTATCAGTATCTGTGTGTATCTCTATCTATCAGTATCTGTGTGTATCTCTATCAGTATCTGTGTGTATCTCTGTCTATCAGTATCTGTGTGTATCTCTATCAGTATCTGTGTGTATCTCTGTCTATCAGTATCTGTGTGTATCTCTATCTATCAGTATCTATGTGTATCTCTATCAGTATCTGTGTGTATCTCTATCTATCAGTATCTGTGTGTATCTCTATCAGTATCTGTGTGTATCTCTGTCTATCAGTATCTGTGTGTATCTCTATCAGTATCTGTGTGTATCTCTGTCTATCAGTATCTGTGTGTATCTCTATCTATCAGTATCTGTGTGTATCTCTATCTATCAGTATCTGTGTGTATCTCTATCAGTATCTGTGTGTATCTCTATCAGTATCTGTGTGTATCTCTATCAGTATCTGTGTGTATCTCTATCTATCAGTATCTGTGTGTATCTCTATCAGTATCTGTGTGTATCTCTGTCTATCAGTATCTGTGTGTATCTCTATCAGTATCTGTGTGTATCTCTATCAGTATCTGTGTGTATCTCTATCAGTATCTGTGTGTATCTCTATCTATCAGTATCTGTGTGTATCTCTATCTATCAGTATCTGTGTGTATCTCTATCAGTATCTGTGTGTATCTCTATCAGTATCTGTGTGTATCTCTATCTATCAGTATCTGTGTGTATCTCTATCAGTATCTGTGTGTATCTCTATCTATCAGTATCTGTGTGTATCTCTATCAGTATCTGTGTGTATCTCTATCTATCAGTATCTGTGTGTATCTCTATCAGTATCTGTGTGTATCTCTATCTATCAGTATCTGTGTGTATCTCTATCTATCAGTATCTGTGTGTATCTCTATCTATCAGTATCTGTGTGTATCTCTATCAGTATCTGTGTGTATCTCTATCAGTATCTGTGTGTATCTCTATCTATCAGTATCTGTGTGTATCTCTATCAGTATCTGTGTGTATCTCTGTCTATCAGTATCTGTGTGTATCTCTATCTATCAGTATCTGTGTGTATCTCTATCAGTATCTGTGTGTATCTCTGTCTATCAGTATCTGTGTGTATCTCTATCAGTATCTGTGTGTATCTCTGTCTATCAGTATCTGTGTGTATCTCTGTCTATCAGTATCTGTGTGTATCTCTATCTATCAGTATCTGTGTGTATCTCTATCAGTATCTGTGTGTATCTCTGTCTATCAGTATCTGTGTGTATCTGGGGATGTTTTCTGTGTCTCTGGAATGGTATGTCCCTGGTGCTGCAGTGGTTGCCACGGCAATGGCAGATCCCGCTAACAACTTGGCAGGAGAGCGGAAAGATGCAGGCCTGGTTACCATGCCGACAGGAGCTCCGTGTAAAATGAGATCTGAACCCCCCGCTTCAGTGGAGAGAGACCTTTAGAGAGGAGGGGGGGGGGAAGTAGAGACAGGGAGAAATAGACCATCTCTGCGTTCATCACTTCAAAATACTGATTCCAATGGAAATGGAACCATCGCTACTGCAGTGCCACTGTCTGTCTGTCTGTCTGTCTGTCTGTCTGTCTGTCTGTCTGAGAGGAAGAGGGCTAATTGCTCCTGCTGTGCTCAATCAATACCAGCACGCTCAGGCGGACTGCCGCTAATCAATATCCTGATTAAACAAACTGTAAGTGCGGCCGCTGATTAATTAACAGCTTCGTTAATCTACTGGACGTTCCGCTGGTCAGTTTGTAACGGAGCACAGCCGCTATGTGCCTCCCCCTGGCAGACATGACCAGGGCACTCAGGTTCCCACTGTGTGGAGCTGGTTTGCCTTGGCTTGCTATGTTTATTAATATGCTTTACCAGACCTCTCTGTGCTTTACAATGCTTCCCTATGCTTTACCAGACCTCTCTGTGCTTTACAATGCTTCCCTATGCTTTGCCAGACCTCTCTGTGCTTTACAATGCTTCCCTATGCTTTACCAGACCTCTCTGTGCTTTACAATGCTTCCCTATGCTTTACCAGACCTCTCTGTGCTTTACAATGCTTCCCTATGCTTTACCAGGTCTCTCTGTGCTTTACAATGCTTCCCTATGCTTTACCAGACCTCTTTGTGCTTTACAATGCTTCCCTATGCTTTACCAGACCTCCCTACCCCTCTCTGTCTCCTTCTCCCCCTCCCCCCTCTCTCTCATTCCCTCCTTGCCTTGTATCCTCTCTCTGTCTCTCTCAATCCCTCTCTACTTCCCCTCTCTCCCTCCCTCCCTCGTTCAGCCCCAGGTCTTAATCTGCTGTTGTAGATAAATCCTGATCTGACGGAGGCTCCCACTAATCTCCTAAACCAGCCTAGTGCGGAATCCTGAACACACACACACACACACACACTACACTCACTCACACACTACACTCACTCACACACACACACACACACACACACACACACACACACACACAGTAACACTACTAGAATACAATATGAACTAGGATGCTGTGTATAATAATAACACTACTAGAATACAATATGAACTAGGATGCTCTGTATAATAATAACACTACTAGAATACAATATGAACTAGGATGCTATGTATAATAATAACACTACTAGAATACAATATGAACTAGGATGCTATGTATAATAATAACACTGCTAGAATACAATATGAACTAGGATGCTATGTATAATAATAACACTACTAGAATACAATATGAACTAGGATGCTATGTATAATAATAACACTACTAGAATACAATCTGAACTAGGATGCTCTGTATAATAATAACACTACTAGAATACAATCTGAACTAGGATGCTATGTATAATAATAACACTACTAGAATACAATATGAACTAGGATGCTATGTATAATAATAACACTACTAGAATACAATATGAACTAGGATGCTATGTATAATAATAACACTGCTAGAATACAATATGAACTAGGATGCTATGTATAATAATAACACTGCTAGAATACAATATGAACTAGGATGCTCTGTATAATAATAACACTACTAGAATACAATATGAACTAGGATGCTATGTATAATAATAACACTACTAGAATACAATATGAACTAGGATGCTATGTATAATAATAACACTACTAGAATCCAATATGAACTAGGATGCTATGTATAATAATAACACTGCTAGAATACAATATGAACTAGGATGCTATGTATAATAATAACACTACTAGAATACAATATGAACTAGGATGCTATGTATAATAATAACACTGCTAGAATCCAATCTGAACTGGGATGCATGTATTTGTATTCAGTTGCATGTGATTTCCAATGTCCAGTGACTTGTCCTCAATGCCCGGGTGATTATTATTGATGATTATTAGCTGTCAGGTACTCTGGTAGCAGCCTGGTCTCTCACTGCTCCTCTGCCCAGCACACAGTTCAATATATTTCTTTCGAGGGGTGGGAAGCGTTGCACTGGCAGACAGACTCAGGATCTTTTGTATTTTTTTTTCTGTGTTTCAGATGAATCGACCGATCCAAGTGAAGCCAGCAGACAGTGAGAGCAGAGGAGGTAGCAATTCATATTTATATATAAATATTATTATTATTATTATTATTATTATTATTATTATTTATTTCTTAGCAAGGCGACTTACAGTCGTAAACAAAAATACATTTCAAGAATCACAGTACATACATACATATATAGTGATGAAAGTAAGACTCCTATTGCACAGCAGTGTCACCCAGTCCAGGTTTTACTGCTACCAGCTTGATCAGCCCCCAATGTGTCTAGCTAACAAGCTCAGGTGTGTCTTATTATTAAAATCCTAGTGACTGGATCAAACTGCTGTGCAATGGGAGTCTGATTCCCATCCCTGATAAATATTTACGACCAAAATATTTGGCGAATCACACCCATAACACCTATTTTGCTCCAGAAATGTCGGTCCCCTGTTGCAATATACGAAGTATGTGTTGTTAGTGGAATTTGATATTCTTGCCAAAAAAGGTTTTTGTTTTTTTTTCTATGCGTAAAACGCATAATACAAGTCTTGCACATATATGTATGGCTTTACAGAGTATATAATCAGGATCTCTTTGTCCCTGTGCAGTAGCTGGGTACGGAGCACCCTCTGGTGACTTCATGGTGTATTACAGTTTTTACAATACAGTAAAGCCTCAAGTATCGGTCTCTTCTAGTTTCAATAAACACTGATGAAGGCACTGGAGCCCAAACGCTGGTCTGCTTGACTCGGTCTCTTCTAGTTTCAATAACACTGATGAAGGCACTGGAGCCCAAACGCTGGTCTGCTTGACTTGGTCTCTTCTAGTTTCAATAACACTGATGAAGGCACTGGAGCCCAAACGCTGGTCTGCTTGACTCGGTCTCTTCTAGTTTCAATAACACTGATGAAGGCACTGGAGCCCAAACGCTGGTCTGCTTGACTTGGTCTCTTCTAGTTTCAATAACACTGATGAAGGCACTGGAGCCCAAACGCTGGTCTGCTTGACTCGGTCTCTTCTAGTTTCAATAACACTGATGAAGGCACTGGAGCCCAAACGCTGGTCTGCTTGACTTGGTCTCTTCTAGTTTCAATAACACTGATGAAGGCACTGGAGCCCAAACGCTGGTCTGCTTGACTCGGTCTCTTCTAGTTTCAATAACACTGATGAAGGCACTGGAGCCCAAACGCTGGTCTGCTTGACTTGGTCTCTTCTAGTTTCAATAACACTGATGAAGGCACTGGAGCCCAAACGCTGGTCTGCTTGACTTGGTCTCTTCTAGTTTCAATAACACTGATGAAGGCACTGGAGCCCAAACGCTGGTCTACTTGACTCGGTCTCTTCTAGTTTCAATAACACTGATGAAGGCACTGGAGCCCAAACGCTGGTCTGCTTGACTCGGTCTCTTCTAGTTTCAATAATCACACTGATGAAGGCACTGGAGCCCAAACGCTGGTCTACTTGACTCGGTCTCTTCTAGTTTCAATAATAACACTGATGAAGGCACTGGAGCCCAAACGCTGGTCTGCTTGACTCGGTCTCTTCTAGTTTCAATAATAACACTGATGAAGGCACTGGAGCCCAATCGCTGGTCTGCTTGACTTGCACTTATGATTAAAGTTCTCTCTCCCTCTCTCTCTCCCTCCCTCCCTCTCTCCCTCCCTCTCTCTCTCCCTCCCTCTCTCTCTCCCTGGCCCTGCCTGCAGAGGACAGGAAGTTGTTTGTGGGCATGCTGGGTAAGCAGCAGCTGGACGAGGACGTGCGGAAGATGTTTGAGGTGTTCGGCAGCATCGACGAGTGCACGGTGCTGAGGGGGCCCGACGGGACCAGCAAAGGTACTGGGGGAGCTGGGAGACTGGGGAGGAGAACTGGGGGAGCTGGGAGACTGGGGAGGAGAACTGGGGGAGCTGGGAGACTGGGGAGGAGAACTGGGGGAGCTGGGAGACTGGGGAGGAGAACTGGGGGAGCTGGGGGACTGGGGAGGAGAACTGGGGGAGCTGGGAGACTGGGGAGGAGAACTGGGGGAGCTGGGAGACTGGGGAGGAGAACTGGGGGAGCTGGGAGACTGGGGAGGAGAACTGGGGGAGCTGGGGGAGCTGTGGGACTGGGAGAGACTCTTCAGAGTCCGAGCCACTAGATGGAATCTCTTTGGTGACGGTGAAGGGATCTCTTTGGTGTCACTCATCAGTTTATTTTAAATCTCTTTTCTCCCCCCCCCCCTCTCTCTGTCTCTCTCTGACTGTGTATATCTGTCTCTCCCTCTGTCTGTCTGTCTGTCTGTCTGTCTGTCTGTCTGTCTAGGTTGTGCCTTCGTCAAGTACCAGTCGCACGCTGAGGCTCAAGCTGCCATCAATACCCTGCATGGGAGCCGAACCCTACCGGTGAGATCATTGGGAAGGGTATAGTGAGCACACTGGGGTCCCATTCTACCAGCCTCACCCCATTGTAGTGCTATTGAAGATCATTCAGCAAGGGTATAGTGAGCACACTGGGGTCCCATTCTACCAGCCTCACCCCATTGTAGTGCTATTGAAGATCATTCAGGAAGGGTATAGTGAGCACACTGGGGTCCCATTCTACCAGCCTCACCCCATTGCAGTGCTATTGAAGATCATTCAGGAAGGGTATAGTGAGCACTCTGGGGTCCCATTCTCACAGCCTCACCCCATTGCAGTGCTATTGAAGATCATTCAGGAAGGGTATAGTGAGCACACTGGGGTCCCATTCTACCAGCCTCACCCCATTGTAGTGCTATTGAAGATCATTCAGGAAGGGTATAGTGAGCACACTGGGGTCCCATTCTACCAGCCTCACCCCATTGTAGTGCTATTGAAGATCATTCAGGAAGGGTATAGTGAGCACACTGGGGTCCCATTCTACCAGCCTCACCCCATTGTAGTGCTATTGAAGATCATTCAGGAAGGGTATAGCGAGCACACTGGGGTCCCATTCTACCAGCCTCACCCCATTGTAACTGCCCTATGCTTGTGCTGCCATTGCCCCTCAGTGTAGTCCAGCCCCAGTGTTTGCGGATGGCTTGCCCAGGGTGCTGAGGGCTCTGCTCTGTGTGTCTCCAGGGCGCCTCCTCCAGTCTGGTTGTGAAGTTCGCAGACACGGAGAAGGAGAGGGGGCTCCGGCGCATGCAGCAGGTAGCCAATCAGCTGGGCATGTTCACCCCCATGACTCTGCAGTTCGGAGCCTACAGCGCCTACTCACAAGCGGTAAGGGAGGGGCTCCAGCAGCGAGCACAGCCAGCATATCTCGACATAGGGCTCACCCCCACCCTGGTAATTTACTTTATATATACCTTTCTTTACATGTCTTATTACTGCACATGTGTGTATTCTTTTATTACATATATATATATATATATATATATATATATATATATATAATGTATTTCCTTATATATTTTATATTTATTCATTTATTTTCCGTTGTGTAGTTTTCTACATTTTAATAAAAGTCTTACATTTGACATTGATATGTTTTCTTTATTTTTCTATATATATATTATTTTACCTGTTGTGTTGTGATCAGTGGAGCTTGTGCCACATTTCTTATCTAGTTTACATCTGTATATTTATAGTTGATATATTGACCCCACCCCCTCCTCTCTGCCCCCTCCTCATCTTTCTCTCTGCCCCGCCCTCTCATCTTTCTGTCTGCCCCGCCCCCTTCCTCTTTCTCTATGCCCTGCCCCCTCATCTCTGCCCCGCCCCTCATCTCTGCCCCGCCCCCTCCTCTTTCTCTCTGCCCCGCCCCTCCTCTCTGCCCCGCCCCGCACCCTCCTCTCTCCCCACAGTTGATGCAGCAGCAGTCAGCCATGGTGGCGGCTCAGAGTGCCTACCTCAACCCCATGGCTACCATGGCAGCCGTGCAGATGCAGCAGATGGCAGCGCTGAACGCCAACGGCCTGATCGCCACGCCCATCGCCACGCCCCTCGCCCCCTCCTCAGGTAGGCGGGACACTGGGGGTGTACTGGGACAAAACTGAACAGCAAGCGGGCAAAGTGATATCGCAGAAAAAAAAAAAAAGTCTACCAGAAGGAAGCCCTAATAGCCGTACAGTATTTTTACGTTAAGTATCTGGAAAACTACAAAGCGGTGTGTAATTCAATATGTTACCGTCACATTCAATCAATCAATCAATCAGTCAATCAATCAGTCAATCTTTATTTTATATAGCGCCTTTCATATTGGACCACAAAGCGCTTTACAAGATTGTGAGGGACAATGCATCATGCATGAAGCAGAGCAGGTTTCATTTCGACTTTATGAAGCAAAATCAGATCATTCTATAGAGGGATGCAAAACCTTTGGCCAGAGCTGTGCTTAATGTGTAAATAATGTAGCATGATAGATGGAAGCACACAACTGTATCAGAAAAGGGTTAGGGTTAGGGTTAGGGTTAGGGTTAGGGTTAGGTGTAGGGTTCGGGTTAGGGTTAGGGTTAGGTTTAGGTTCAGTGTTGCTCACCCCAGCAAATCTTCCTCACCCTAATCAAAATATCCCTTTCTCCCATTTTCTTAATTTTGTTGCCCCCCAATTTTTAATCCGCGGACGGCCGACGATTTCTCCTGTCTCTCAAACGGGGATGCCTCTCGCTGCAGCGTGGCCAGGTCTGTGTGTTTGAACTTGTGATTTACGTATCCAGCCACTGTCTGCGTGTGTTTCGGTGTGCCAGCATTCACTAGCAGGGAGGGGAGGGAGGGTCAAACCACATTTTACAGACAGCGCTTTGCCGTTTCCCTCGCTTCTGAAAACCATTATTCAATTCAGTGGGGGTCCCCGAGAGTCTCCCCTGGTAAAGGCACGACCACGTGGTGTGCAGGGGGCGTCGCACAGTCAGGGGAGCACAGGGGTCCCCAAGGGTCTCCCCTGGTAAAGGCACGGCCGCGTGGTGTGCAGGAGGAGTCGCATAGTCAGGGGAGCGTAGGGGTTCCCGAGGGTCTCCCCTGGTAAAGGCACGGCCGCGTGGTTTGCAGGGGGAGTCACACAGTCAGGGGAGCGCAGGGGTCCCCGAGGGTCGGTAGCTGTGCTATACTATATATATATAAATAAAGATCTATATTGAATCAATATGCATCTGTTATATTTACTCATAAACAAATTCACTCACCTGTGTGCATGCCTGTGCTTCCCCCACTGCAGTCTGTCCCCCCCGCTCAGTTCAGGTGTCAGTCTCGGCTCACCGCCCCTGTGATTGGTCCATTGCAGGTACGAGCACGCCCCCCACCCTGGCGGCCACGCCCGTGCCTGCCCTGCCGGCGCAGATGGGGGTGAACGGGTACAGCGCTGTGCCGACGCAGCCCAGCGGGCAGGGAGCCTCAGAATCAATCTACAGTAACGGGGTGCACCCCTACCCTGGTGAGAGCTGCCCCTGCACCCACACGGAGGGGAGGGGAGGGGTTGGGGTTTGGTTTGGGGTGGGGTTGGGTTGGGTTGGGTTGGGGTTGGGGTTGGGGTTGGGTTGGGGTTGGGTTGGGGTTGGGTTGGGTTTGGGGTGGGGTTGGGTTGGGTTGGGTTGGGGTTGGGGTTGGGTTGGGGTTGGGTTGGGTTGGGTTCAGTTGGGTTTGGTTTGGGGCTGGGTTGGGTTGGGGTTGGGTTGAGTTGGGTTTGGTTTGGGGTTGGGTTGGGTTGGGTTGGGGTTGGGGTTGGGTTTGGGGTTGAGGTTGGGGTTGGGGTTGAGGTTGGGGTTGGGGTTGAGGTTGGGGTTGGGTTTGGTTTGGGGTTGGGGTTGGTTTGGTTTGGGGTTGGGGTTGGGGTTGAGGTTGGGGTTGGGGTTAGGTTTGGTTTGGTTTGGGTTTGGTTTGGGGTTGGGGTTGGGGTTGAGGTTGGGTTTGGGGTTGAGGTTGGGGTTAGGTTTGGTTTGGGGTTGGGGTTGAGGTTGGGGTTAGGTTTGGTTTGGGGTTGGGGTTGAGGTTGGGGTTAGGTTTGGTTTGGGGTTGGGGTTGGGTTTGGTTTGGGGTTGATGTTGGGGTTGGGGTTGAGGTTGGGGTTGGGGTTGAGGTTGGGGTTGGGGTTGGGTTGAGTTGAGTTGAGTTGGGGTTGGTTTGGGTTGGGGTTGGGGTTGAGGTTGGGGTTGGGGTTGGGGTTGAGGTTGGGGTTGGGTTTGGTTTGGGGTTGG
>NW_026708111.1:50000-62500 GCF_902713425.1 Acipenser ruthenus
ACTCCCCTCTCGACACTGCAGAGCGCTCTAGCAGTATAGGAAAGAGAGCTCCCCTCTCAACACTGCAGAGCGCTCTAGCAGTATAGGAAAGAGAACTCCCCTCTCGACACTGCAGAGCGCTCTAGCAGTATAGGAAAGAGAACTCTAGTCAGCACTGAAGCATCATTTAGCGCTAAAAAAATAAATACAAAATCAGAAAGTTGCTCTAGTCTACAGAAGAGGCTGGAAAAGAGATTTCAAACAGAGTAGGAATCCTTCGTTTTCGTAAAAAAAACCTCAACCATATATATTTATCTTTCTAGATATATTTATATATATTTATATATAAATAAAACCCACAATCCTTTTTCTTTCTTTACTTGCCAATACCACACCCCCAGCCCAGGCGGGGTCCAATCATATCTCGAGATGACAGCGTCGCTATGACGTTACCTAGACAACCATTAGCTGTCACGGGAGACATAGCCCCGCCCCTTGTAAGTTGCATCCAGTGTCATGGCCGTGCAAAACAAATTGAGAGATCGAACTAAGCAATGAGATGAGCGTGGCTCGCGGGGCTGCATGACATCGTGGAGTGGAGTGTTGGGTGTGACGTGCATCTTCTTGCTCGTGATATTTTTAGTTGTTTCCGTAAAATTGACATTTATTATTATTATTATTATTATTATTATAAATTATTTTTCTCAAAAAAATAATATTTTTCTTTTTATTGTCGTTGTCGTTGTTGTTGTTCTTGTTGTATGTATGTATGTATGTATGTATTATTATTATTATTATTATTATTATTATTATCATTATTGATTCATGTGTTTGTTTTGGAACCCCCCCAGCCCCCCCAGCCTTTGTCATTTTCTTTTTTTCATTCACTTCGCTTGCGTTGTGTGTTTTTTATTTTATCTATCTATCTATCTACCTATCTAACTGTGTCTATCAATTCTATCTCTCTATCTGTCGATCTCTCTATCTGTGACTCCCTCTCTTTGTATTCTCATTATTTCTGTCTTTCTTTCTTCATGTTGGTTTGACTTGGCTCTCTCTCTGTGTGTGTGTGTGTGTGTGTGTGTGTGTGTGTGTTTGTCTCTAATGAGGTGCCTGTGACTCTGTGTTTGACCGCCGGCACACTTTACTGTTTGTGGTGACGCTGGGAAACTGAAGCTGCAGTGCATTATGGGGAGAGCAACCCCAATCAACCAAATTCTCCTCCGTCAGCCAATCAGCCAGTCAGTCAGTCAGTCAGTCAGTCAGTCACTCGGTCAGTCAGTCAGTCAGTCAGTCAGTCACTCGGTCAGTCAGTCAGTCAGTCAGTCAGTCACTCGGTCAGTCAGTCAGTCAGTCAGTCAGTTACTCGGTCAGTCAGTCAGTCAGTCAGTCACTCAGTCAGTCAGTTACTCGGTCAGTCAGTCAGTCAGTCAGGCAGTCATTCAGTCAGGCAGTCAGTCAGTCAGTCAGTCACTCGGTCAGTCAGTCAGTCAGTCAGTCAGTCACTCAGTCAGTCAGTCAGTCAGTCAGTCAGTCACTCGGTCAGTCAGTCAGTCAGTCAGTCAGTCACTCGGTCAGTCAGTCAGTCAGTCAGTCAGTCACTCAGTCAGTCAGTCAGTCAGTCAGTCAGTCAGTCAGTCAGTCAGTCAGTCAGTTACTCGGTCAGTCAGTCAGTCAGTCAGGCAGTCAGGCAGTCAGGCAGTCAGTCAGTCAGTCAGTCAGTCAGTCAGGCAGTCACTTAGTCAGTCAGCCTGCCCTGGACTGGAGGGAGCACCCTTTCTCTTAGGGGAGTGAGTGAGGGAGGGAGGGAGCAGTTCAGTCTCCGTGCCTCAAGCCTGCCCTGGCCGGGAGGGAGCCCCCTGTATTATTGTGAATGTGTTTTGTTAGCCGGATTGGTTTTGAAGTGCCCAGCCCTGTCATGCACTGCGGCCCCAGCATTGCGCTTGATCATGCAGGATCGGGGGTCTTGTTGTATTTATTTCCTTTCTGTATGCAAAACACCCTGTGAACTCCGGTCAATAACAAACCAAAATGAAGCGTTTCACAGCAACGTGTTCCCCATCGGATATTCGATCCAGCACGACAACCCATTCAATTTCAAATCATAAAAATAAACCAATAAATAAATAAATCAATAAAAATCTTCCTCGTAACAGGAGATCTCTGGTTGGTCAGAAACCTGTCACATGACTCTTGCCTCCAGCCAATCACACAGATCATCCCATGTTCCAGAGCTGTATTAGACAGCTAGGGAAAGTGGGCAAGGCGACTTTGTCTCAGCCAATGTAAAAACATTATAGACAGGCTGGAATATAATTGTGAAGTAAAAAAAAACAGCTGATAAATCAATAAATCAATAAATGAAGATTAGCCGTGCCGCTACCTTGTAAAGCAGGAGGAGGCTGGTTACTTCTCTTCAAGCGATCTGAGTTCTCAAACTCTTACCCAGAACCTGCTCTCCCTGCTTAAATAACCAGCAGCCAGCACGCTGTGGCTTGAAATATTTCTTAATTAGTCATTTAGCAGGCTTGCTGGACCAGCGGTTAGAGAAAAGGGGTCTTGATACCAGGAGGTTCAAATCCCGGCTCAGCCACTGACTCCCTGCGTGTGTGTGTGTGTGTGTGTGTGTGTGTGTGTGTGTGTGTGTGCGTGTGTGTGTGTGTGTGTGTGTGTGTGCGCGTGTGTGACCCTGAGCAAGTCCCTTCACCTCCTTGTGCTCCGTCCTTCCGATGAGACGTCAAACAAACGAGGTCCTATTGGAAGCGACTCTGCAGTCCAATCACAAAGTGGGCTGGCTGTCTGTGACAGGTTTCTGATTGGCTGATCAATGCTTTCGAATACCCAGAAGGCCTGTGGGTTGCGTAGGGGGGGCGGGGGGTGGGGGGCGGAGGCGGGGTAGGATCAGGCAATTCTGGGTATTTGAATCTGTTTGTTTATTTATTTATTTATTTATTTTTACTGGGAATTCAACCTTAAACAGTCTAACTGGAGGACATTTTTTGTTTTATATATATATAAAACAACTATATATATATAGAGAGAGAGAGAGGGGGGGAGAGGGAGAGAGAGAGAGAGTGTATTTATTTATTTATTTCCGTTTTCTCTGTTCCCTCGTGCAGAAAGCACACCCCAGCTCACAAACTCACAGACACAATGCCAGCACCACAGTGGATGGCACAGGGGCTGAAGGATACCCTCACTGAGAGGCTTCTTTTAAAACACCTTTTTTATGTGCAAAATATATTTTTAAACAGGCTGTCCCACTTTTGCAGGGACTTTGTTGGCCTTGTTTGCACTGTAAACACACACACACACACACACACACACAGAGATGCACACGCATGCACAAGATCAGTGCAAACTGGGGTTTTGTGTTGGAAATACACACACACACACACACACACACACACACGCAAACCCACTCACTCACTCACACACACACACACACACACACACACAGGCAACAGGGATGGAAATTAGACTCTCGTTGCACAGCAGTGTGATCCAGTCCTGGTTTCACTAGGAGTTTAATAATCAGACACACTTGAGCTTGTTAGCTAGACACACTGGGGCTGATCAAGCTGGTAGCAGTGAAACCTGGACTGGGTGACACTGCTGTGCAGCAGGAGTCTGATTCCCATCCCTGGACAATCTCAATCACACACACACTCACACTGACAGCACTGACACCCACACAATAATAAAAGCACTCTGGGAAAGGACAAAACCGGAATAAAATAGCCATAACAATAACAATAACAATAATAATAATAATAATAATAATAATAATAATAATAATAGTCAAAACAAAAACTAACCTGATACTTAATACTGTTATAAGGTTGAGCTCCCCTCTCTCTCCCTCTCTCCCTCTCCCTAACCCTCCCTCTCCCTCCGTCCCTCTCCCTAACCCCCCCTCTCTGTCCCTCTCTCCCTAACACTCCCGCACTCCCTCTCCCTCTCTCCCTAACCCTCCTCCTCTCCCCCTCTCCCTAACCCTCCCCTCTCTCCCTCTCCCCCTCTCTGTCCCCTTCTCTCCCTCTCCCTTTATATATTTCCTCTATATTTCTCCCCTCTCTGGTTGAACCCAGGTTTGGTTTGTTGAGCTGAATGGTGATTGGATGCCTTGATGGTCACATGACACAATGCCTTGTGCTGACGTTGCAGCTACCCCTCTCTCTCTAGGAATTCTGGGTAACTCCAAAATGAAAGACACCTAACTTCTGGATTTTCTGGCTATTGGATGTTGAAAAAAAAAAAAATTAAACTAAACTGCTTTTTTACTTTGAACTGCGCCCCCTTTCAGTGCAGTCGGGGGCCCCCTAGCGGCCAGTCTTAGGCGGGTTTCATTAATTCTGCAATCCTGAGCAGGCACCCCCCCCCCATCCCACTCGCCCCCGCGCCCCCTCTTTTTTGAAATGTTTTGGTTTTTAATAACGTCCGCCCTCGAAGAGTTACCCAGAATTCTTTGCAAGTCCTGCTAGATGATGTGCATGATGAATTTGCTTGCTTGTTAAAAGCCGAAGTTTTATAATAAAACCAAATACAAAACAATATATACAGTGTATATAGATATAGATATATAGATATATATATAGAGTGTGTGTGTGTGTGTGTATATCTATACTGTATACATATAATAATAATCTATATTCATATATGTGTGTGTATCATATATTTAGTAGTTAGCTGTGCATATGTGTGTGTGTGTGTGTATTTATATATATTTATATATTTATATATTCAAGCACTTGGAAGCTGTTTGGCTGATTTTTCTTCCTTTTCTTTTTCTGTTTTGTTCTAGGTTTTTTTTTCGGAGGCTGATAAAGGACAGAGATTGAGGAAATATTCTCCTTTTCGTCAACCTCCCCCCACACCCCCGCGCACACACGCACACACACACACACGCACACACGCACACACAGACACGCAATCAAAGTCGACAGACAGTTCTGTTTTTTCTCCGAGAAGCAGATTGGGGGTTATGATTTGTTTAGACGTTAGGTATATCGAGGCAAGGTCGAGGGGTGACTTGGTTAGGTGTAGTGGCAGCATGTCTCCACCAGATGGCGACCTTGTATAACTTTTTGGCGCGTTTTATTGAGTACATTTTTTTTACCCACGTTGACCAAAAATCCTCAATCCTCAAACCTGAAGTCTTACTGGACATCATGTCGTTTTAATAGTTTTTATTTCTCTGTCTCTCTCTCTCTGTTTTTTAAATATATATTATACAGTATATGAGAATTAGAACTATGATCTTTAGAAATCCAGACTTTTAAACTTGGGGGCGGGGCGGGGCGGGGCGGGGCGGGGTGGGTGGGGGGGGGGGGGGGGTGACTGGACGGGATTTAAAAAAAAAAAAAAAAAAAGATTATTATTAATGTTTTTTTGATCTATCAATCATAATAAATGTAAAAAAAAAAAGTAATACAAAATGGTAACTGATTTTAAAAGAAAATATAGAAAAAAAACAATGTTTACATCGACACAACTGTCCTATAATTGTAAATAATTGAGTTTAAAGAAAATAAAAGCAGCTGAATTGAGCGGAGTGACAGCGAGCAGCGAGCGCGTGCGTCTCACAGCGCGCTTTGTTTTATAAAGGGTGGAGCGAGGGGGCGTTTTCTCTTTTTCTATTAGCTCACGATATTTGATTATTTTAGAGAACTGTAGCTATTCAACTTGGCACCCTGTACATTCCAGACGTTATCTTTGCTTAATTTATTTCTTATTTATTGTACCTTTTTTTTTCCTTTTTAATTAATTTATTATTTTCTTTCTCTCTGTAATAAAGAATTCAAGCAAACTCTTTAGTTTCGTGTGATTTACTGATGCGTGGGTGGGAGGGGCTAGGAACACCTGGTGGGAGGGGCTAAGAACACCTGGTGGGAGGGGCTAAGAACACCTGGTGGGAGGGGTTAGTGCTGTGGGGGTGTGGTTTTACAGTGCGCTGAGTGGGAGGGGCTTACACACTGGTGGCTGTACATTGTAAATGTAAACTGCCTGGTCATTTTATTTGGATCTAAACCAGCTTTGGTATATACATATATTTATTCATTAGTCATTTAGCAGATGCTTTTATCCATTACACATCACCATCATCAACAACACCTGCTGCTGCTGTTGCTGCAGAGTCACTTCCAATAGGAGCTCGTTTGTTTGACGTCTCATCCGAAGGACGGAGCACAAGGAGGTGAAGCGACTTGCTCAGGGTCACACACACACACACAGAGTGAGTCAGTGGCTGAGCCGGGATTTGAACCTCCAGCAAGCCTCATAACATATTGAAACATTGTGTAGCTGTACAGTCCAGTCACAGTGAGCAGGGTTAGCTGTACAGTCCAGTCACAGTGAGCAGGGTTAGCTGTACAGTCCAGTCACAGTGAGCAGGGTTAGCTGTACAGTCCAGTCACAGTGAGCAGGGTTAGCTGTACAGTCCAGTCACAGTGAGCAGGGTTAGCTGTACAGTCCAGTCACAGTGAGCAGGGTTAGCTGTACAGTCCAGTCACAGTGAGCAGGGTTAGCTGTACAGTCCAGTCACAGTGAGCAGGGTTAGCTGTACAGTCCAGTCACAGTGAGCAGGGTTAGCTGTATAGTCCAGCAGTCACAGTGAGCAGGGTTAGCTGTACAGTCCAGTCACAGTGAGCAGGGTTAGCTGTATAGTCCAGTCACAGTGAGCAGGGTTAGCTGTATAGTCCAGTCACAGTGAGCAGGGTTAGCTGTACAGTCCAGTCACAGTGAGCAGGGTTAGCTGTACAGTCCAGTCACAGTGAGCAGGGTTAGCTGTACAGTCCAGTCACAGTGAGCAGGGTTAGTTGTATAGTCCAGCAGTCACAGTGAGCAGGGTTAGCTGTACAGTCCAGTCACAGTGAGCAGGGTTAGCTGTACAGTCCAGTCACAGTGAGCAGGGTTAGCTGTATAGTCCAGTCACAGTGAGCAGGGTTAGCTGTACAGTCCAGTCACAGTGAGCAGGGTTAGCTGTACAGTCCAGTCACAGTGAGCAGGGTTAGCTGTATAGTCCAGCAGTCACAGTGAGCAGGGTTAGCTGTACAGTCCAGTCACAGTGAGCAGGGTTAGCTGTACAGTCCAGTCACAGTGAGCAGGGTTAGCTGTATAGTCCAGTCACTGACTCATCTTATCTGATTTGATTGGCTGCCCTGCTCAGGCGTCCTCAATAGACACCAGACACAGCATTGCAATCCGCTGATGTCAGAGGCCGGTCTGACCTCTGCCCTCCCTCCATACCTCCGGCCATTTATACAGTTGGGTTTTTACTGGAGCAATCTAGGTAAAGTACCTTGCTCAAGGGTACAGCAGCAGTGTCCCCCCCACCTGGGATTGAACCCACGACCCTCCGGTCAAGAGTCCAGAGCCCTGACCACTACTCCACACTGCTGCCCGACATCCATCCATCCATCCATCCATCCATCTATCTATCTGTCTATCTATCTATCTATCTATCTATCTATCTATCTATCTATCTATCTATCTATCTATAAACACAAACCTGTGTCAGGAAAAAATACTCCGAGCAACCCGGAAATGCAGAGTCTCGTGTGCATCACGTTTCATTATCAGATGCAAAAATACAATAAAGTCGATCAATCAATAACCGCCTCTCTGTGTGTGAGTTGCATCAATAAAGTGGATCACTCAATAACCGCCTCTCTGTGTGTGAGTTGCATCAATAAAGTGGATCAATCAATAACCGCCTCTCTGTGTTTGAGTTGCATCAATAAAGTCGCTCAATCAATAACCGCCTCTCTGTGTGTGAGTTGCATCAATAAAGTCGCTCAATCAATAACCGCCTCTCTGTGTGTGAGTTGCATCAATAAAGTCGCTCAATCAATAACCGCCTCTCTGTGTCTGAGTTGCATCAATAAAGTGGATCAATCAATAACCGCCTCTCTGTGTGTGAGTTGCATCAATAAAGTCAATCAATCAATAACCGCCTCTCTGTGTGTGAGTTGCATCAATAAAGTCAATCAATCAATAACCGCCTCTCTGTGTGTGAGTTGCATCAATAAAGTGGATCAATCAATAACCGCCTCTCTGTGTTTGAGTTGCATCAATAAAGTGGATCAATCAATAACCGCCTCTCTGTGTTTGAGTTGCATCAATAAAGTGGATCACTCAATAACCGCCTCTCTGTGTCCGAGTTGCATCAATAAAGTCAATCAATCAATAACCGCCTCTCTGTGTTTGAGTTGCATCAATAAAGTGGATCAATCAATAACCGCCTCTCTGTGTGTGAGTTGCATCAATAAAGTCAATCAATCAATAACCGCCTCTCTGTGTTTGAGTTGCATCAATAAAGTGGATCAATCAATAACCGCCTCTCTGTGTGTGAGTTGCATCAATAAAGTCAATCAATCAATAACCGCCTCTCTGTGTTTGAGTTGCATCAATAAAGTGGATCAATCAATAACCGCCTCTCTGTGTGTGAGTTGCATCAATAAAGTCGCTCAATCAATAACCGCCTCTCTGTGTGTGAGTTGCATCAATAAAGTCGCTCAATCAATAACCGCCTCTCTGTGTTTGAGTTGCATGCCGTTCAGAAAGCGCCCGCACGGAGGCGAGCTCGCATCAGAAACGACACGTTTCCTCACAAGTTGCAAAACTCAACGCGATTTTTTTTTTTTTTTTCGTGGGAGGGACTCGGATCGGGACTCCGGAAAGGAGAGGAGAAAAACTCCGGCGCAACGCGGCAGGAAGACAGCCAGGCTTGCACAGCCACAGAGACAAGGGGAGTCTCTCTGTGCAAAAAAAAAACAACAACATAAAAACGAGCTAAATTAATACAAAGCAACGGAGAAAACCGCAGCTCTGGGTTCAAGCAGGGAGGTAATTGAGGCGGAAGCGAGCTCGGAAGCGGAGGGGGGGTGAAGAGGCACGCTATTTTTTTCATTTTTTTTTTTAAAAACCCCTCCTATAATTTTGAGTTCTGTTTTTGATTATAGTCTTTCCAGTTGTTAATACAACGAGCACTGCCGCTTAAAGAGGGCGTATTTACAGCCAACCATCCGTGTTTATGTTTTTATAATTTTATTGTTATTGTTATTATTATTATTATTATTATTTAAACTTGACGCCACATGTTTAACATCTGCGGCGGAAAGACAGGATATAATTTAGCAGACGCGGTGAAAAAATAAGTCTACGAAATACGGTTTAGCTGGTTAACCTTTCACATCTCTGCTTCGTAAAAGCGGCTTTCAACGTCACTATATGTTTTTCTTCGACTAATAATAAGAGAGACGTCGTTTTCTTTTTTTATTTTCTCTCACATCGTGCAAACTTGACTACAAACTTTGCAATGCAAAAATAAGCCTATTTTTTTTATATATAATTTAATAATACAATTTCTCTGGACCGGCCGGAGTAGCTGAAATTTAACGACAAAACCAAAAAAAAAAAAAAAAAGCGGATTACCGCAGCACCACCGAGGAGGGAGATTTGGAATCGTCTCCGTGGAAAATAAAGTAAGTATTTCCATTTTTTTTTTGGTGTTGTTGTTGTTCGTTTTTTACACTTTGCAAATTCTGCTTTGTTTAGGGAGTGTGTTGTGTTTTACTTGCATGTTTTATGTGTTGCACATATTGTATTAAAATATGCTGCTGGTGTGCAAAACTATAGCAGGCGTGCATCCGTCGCCAGCGCTGCGTGTTGCAGAGATAGATATGCTGTTCAATCTCCGGAATGACGTTAAGCGCTTTTAATTTGCACAGATGTACGGCGGTATTAACGCCCGGTTAGGTGTTATTGTTAATAATACTTATATAGCCTCAATCTTGCCAAATAAGACAGTTGTAAGGTTGTGTGGACTGATATATTCTCAGCTGTGTGTGTGTGTTTTTAAAATACATAATGTATTTATTAATATTTATAAGGGAACGCATTTTAAATGTTATGTGTGTGTGTGTTTTATTTTAGCACCAAAATATGTCTTTATTTATTAGAAACAATAAGTGCTGGATTTTTGACCGGCTTGTCAAGTTAAAAAAAAAAATCTGTCAGAAGCAGCCGGCAAAAAAATAAATAAATAAATAAAAATCCAGTTATAACTTTTCGTCTGTCGACCGAATATGCCATAATCAATAATCATAATAAAAAAGACTGAATTAAGTCAAATTCCTTGTTCGGTTATCGTTTGTATGTACATTAGGTACGTGAGTTGTGTTATTTTTTACGGAACAGAAAATACAATTCAGACTAAGTTTGACGTGTGATTGATTGACTCAAAGAAAAGATAAATACGAGAACTTATATATATATATATATATATATATATATATATATATATATATATATATATATATATATATATATATATATAAATAAATATAAATATAATTACATATACGAAGTGTGTTTCGGCCTCGGCTAATGTTATGTGTAGGTAGGCCTGTGGTGACACGAGCGATGCTGCCTGGTTTTACAGTCAAAACCCACGGTTTGATTTATAAATTGAGAGCGGGGATTCCCTGCGTTCCTGTCTCGTCTAGGCCTGTTTTTGCCTTCCGCTACAAAGTCGTAATAATAATCAAAATATCGCGCGTTTTTGTTAATTTAAAACCTAAAACACTTGACTTAACAAGTCTTAAGTTTAAAACTATTTAAAAAAAATGTATATCTTGTTTTTAAAGCTTGATAAATTCGGTGTTGTCGAACCATCATGGAGATTTCTCAAAGTTGTAGGAAAATATAATGGCTTGAGTGAGTAAAACTAAAGTTTTGAGGTCTGTGGTATTCGTGTTGGTATCGCAGCACTCTTTTATCGGGCTCGTTTACACACACAGGGCGGTGTTAGTGCTGGAGGGTTTGAATCCCGGTTCAATCCAGTCATTCACTTACTGTGACTAAGCGCCACACCCAAGATAGAAAACACAGCAAACTGTCGATAGAAATCACGCTGTAGCCTGCAGGCAAAATCAGAATAAAAACATTCAAACGCAAAAGAGAAACTCCTGGCTCCTGATCATTTCAATATTAATAATAATAATACTAGACTTCATTGAGGGGAGCTCTGAACCCCAGGACTGGGTGCAGCAGCAGCAGCAGCAGCAGCAGGGCTAGTGTGAGTTTGTAACCCTGCTCAAACTCCTGGCTCCTGATCATTTCAATATTAATAATACTAGACTTCATTGAGGGGAGCTCTGAACCCCAGGACTGGGTGCAGCAGCAGCAGCAGCAGCAGGGCTAGTGTGAGTTTGTAACCCTGCTCAAACTCCTGGCTCCTGATCATTTCAATATTAATAATACTAGACTTCATTGAGGGGAGTTCTGAACCCCAGGACTGGGTGCAGCAGCAGCAGCAGCAGCAGGGCTAGTGTGAGTTTGTAACCCTGCTCAAACTCCTGGCTCCTGATCATGGATCGCATCAATATCAGGGTCTAGTGCTGTATATTATAAAGACATTTCAGAGGGCTGGATCGCATCAATATCAGGGTCTAGTGCTATATATTATAAAGACATTTCAGAGGGCTGGATCGCATCACTATCAGGGTCTAGTGCTATATATTATAAAGACATTTCAGAGGGCTGGATCTCATCACTATCAGGGTCTAGTGCTATATATTATAAAGACATTTCAGAGGGCCGGATCGCATCAATATCAGGGTCTAGTGCTGTATATTATAAAGACATTTCAGAGGGCTGGATCGCCTCAATATCAGGGTCTAGTGCTGTATATTATAAAGACATTTCAGAGGGCTGGATCGCATCAATATCAGGGTCTAGTGCTGTATATTATAAAGACATTTCAGAGGGCTGGATCGCATCACTATCAGGGTCCAGTGCTATATATTATAAAGTCATTGCAGTGCTTCCAGTTATTCATTTACAGGTGTGTAACGCATTCACTTTGCTTGATGCACTTTGCACGTACTTCAGAAGAGATCTCGCTGGAAATCCTTGCAGTGCCTCTGCATTAAATGAATCAACCCTTCACCTCCCTGAAAGGAGATCTAGTCTGTCTGCGGTGGAGGGAGGGAGGAGAGTGTGTGTGATTATATAGCGTTAATCACTGTCTACGTTATTTCCTGCTGGGGGGGGGGGGGGGGGTTAGATTTGGCCACGTGCGAGGCAGCTGTGTGTCGTTTTATTTTTCTATAGCTGGATGTCCGTGCAGCCCTGTTGGAGTGCAGCAGCTCCTCCGTCTTGGCCACGTCGCTTGCCCGCGTCGCTTGCCCGCGTCGCTTGCCCGTGGCTGGGCCGCGTCGCTTGCCCGTGGCTGGACGCGTCGCTTGCCCGCGTCGCTTGCCCGCGTCGCTTGCCCGTGGCTGGGCCGCGTCGCTTGCCCGTGGCTGGGCCGCGTCGCTTGCCCGTGGCTGGGCCGCGTCGCTTGCCCGTGGCTGGGCCGCGTCGCTTGCCCGTGGCTGGGCCGCGTCGCTTGCCCGTGGCTGCGCTGCACTCTGGTATTTTATATGTGAGTCATGGTAAAGGCAGGATCTGATGAATATAATGCCGGCTCATCTTTTTTTAACAAGCGCAGTTTTTCTCCAGGCGCGTAGTGCTCG